>NC_137032.1:8095740-8351874 GCF_032717465.1 Coenobita brevimanus
ACATATATGCATGGTGATGAGTGGTACGAGATGGCGGGGGTTATGACCTCAATGAAAAATGGTTATTGTAGGCTACTATTTCTCCCAGGAAGTGTAAACCACCCTTCTCTGGTAATTCCATACATGTGGCACGTTTCCATCACCACCACCACATTAGACTATCATTCGTTTCTGTACATATTTACTAAAACTCTGGGTTTGTGCAAATTGATATGGTTCATGTAAGATATGCACGGAAAATTCGAGTTTGATGACATAAATATAAGAAACATGATGTAAATATTATGTTGCCTCAAAAGTAATATAAAACTAGGCAAAATGAAAGCTAGTCTGCTCCTTGACGTCTTTTTTAACTCTGAGCCATGAGACGCCTAAGGTGAAACATGACGTGAGAGCTTCAGTCCAAGCTTTCACCTACAAGAAGGAGCGAGAAGGGGAGTGACAAAGTGCCTGTGTATATTGGTTGAGCTATGGGGGGACGGAAGGCCATGCTCAGGTGAAACGATATGAATTTGCTCAACACCTAATACTAAACATTTTACTCTGTATTATTACCCCTACCCTTCCTTATGCCACTGGAAATGCTTTTATTTTCAGTTAAGTGGTAGTTTGCTTATGGGTTTGTATTGGAAGCTATTTCATGAGAGGGAAATAAGGGAGTGCTAGGAAAGCAATGTGTTGAACGAAGTAATCGAATCCTTTGTCAGGAGATGCACTCCCCTGTGGCAAGTAAAAGCCTTAGGCATTAGCCATACAAAATGTTTAAATCTGTTTCAGGAGACTGCTGCTGTGTGATAATGAATTAATACTGTTCACTAGATGAGGATGAATAATTATCCCACCAAGCACACTATATTATCAATTAGCATTAGCAGACTATGAAAAAATGAGGATTGCTACAATCTTTATATTTTGTTACCTTTTGCATTAAATTTGGTGCAGAGGAGGGCTGCCCACATCATCACTAAACCTAACTTTTGCAATACCAGACTTAAATTTTCAGTACAATGGTGTTTTCTTCCTTTTCTAGATCTACAAATAGCTAATCATTTAAAGCTTTAGCGCCATTTGAAACAGGGAGAGAGCTGATGTACCGCAATGACTACTACAAGTCTTTCTCGCTCCTGCCATAAAGTGGATGCACTATCCCTATATCATAAAGTGCGTTCTTCTTCATGAGTTATGTTGAATGTTGTGGGGTTCACACCTAAAAGAAGTTGGGGAGTAGACCTAATGTTATCTTTTCCTATTGGGTGTTATTTATGAATGAACACTGCCGTAGTGTTCATGAATAATAATTATATGTCCTCATAGTTAACCCATCTTTACATATATTTCATATATCATAATTATCGAATAGCATTAACAATACACCTAAAAGCTATTACGTACAGAAAATGTAGGGTAGCCAACTTTGCTGTTGATGATTACAATGGTGCCTCATACACGATGTGCCAAGAGGTGGACAAAATAATACAAATCGGAACATAAGCATAGGGGCTGAGGGAAGTAGTAATGTCACAAGGTGGAAAACAAACATAAAATGAAAGATCCTATTTGAAATGATGCTCTCATGTGACCCCTTGAAAGCCAAAAATTTCATTTGCTTCAATGTACATGAATTTTGTGACTGGTATTTTATATTTACCTTTCTCTTTGCTGTGGCAGTTGTCATGGGTACTTTTCGAATAATACTGCCTCTTTGATAGTTGTTTTGCGTGCGCTTTACATAATCCCTTCCCAGCCTGCGATAGGTGTTTGCCGTTTGTTAATTGGTTGTTTTTTTAACCCCGTCATACGTAATACCGATGATAACATACTAATATTATTATTTTCTCTACAGTATACCTAATTACTTCTGTATCTAGTGTTGGACTCTATATGATTAAACAGTGTTAACTGATGGCTACAAACACCTTTTTTAAGCATCTGTGAGTAGATCCTGCTGTAGGCATAATATGTTATGACACAGTACTATACTGTATGTAACTACAGCATGTAACTGTATAGTTATAGGCATTAGTATATATCTCATAAACACAATGTACAGGATGTAGTGTCTGCTGGGGACATACACAGTTTCTCACTAGGAATGTCAATCCACATAATGTATATCTACAAGCTTGTTGTCCCAGACCATCAAGAATTCTTAACATATGATGTATCCCAAACAATCTCTTTGTAGTCCACGTGAGTAACTAGACACTACATCCCACACACACATCCTCTCCGAGCTGTATATAAGGTCGGAAAGCATCCCTTCAGATCAGAAGGAGTTGGAGAGAAGGTCCGTTAACACGAGGGTCAGATAGAGTGAGAAGGGGTTAGAGAGAGAAAAGGAAGAGAGGGGCTAGAGAGAAGGTCCGACACTAGGATCACGCTCTGTTACGCTGTAACTCACTGTTAATATAACTATGCAATAAACTTCGTAACCCAAGAGTGCTGTAACTCACGTCGTTGACACTACGTCTCACTGCTTTACTCTGGCTGAGCTTAACGATCCATAATCGACTCTCCTGTCTCCTTACAAGCACCTAAGACCACGCTATAGAGACTGCCATTTCCTTGAAATACTAGCCTAAGTCCATTTTAACAGTTCATGAGAAACAGTAATGAAGGTGACGGGTCCAACAGCATACAGTATATTACCTTTAGTTAAAACTGTATGGGGAAACACTGAGATCTGGTGGCTATCCCGGACCCTTGAGCCCCAACGCTTCCCCGCCGCCGAATCACGGTGGCCAGGTGTTGCCAATTTCGGTATTTTGTGCAAAAAATTACGAACCAAATTTTGGCATGCGTCAGAGTAAGTTACAGTATTTTCATTAACATTTCTATTGCCAAATCCTGAAAATGCCGGACATGTACTGAGTACTGTACATACCACAACTGAGTCTGAGCACCTGGAACGATTTTCGACTAGAAGTGATCCGACCTGTTTCTCTGTGGGCCATAAACCAGAGGAGTGGGGCTTATTGCTCCTGGGTGCAAAAGTATATTGTCTAGTATTGGAAGACAGCATTAGCAAGGAGCACATTCCCACCAACTGTTGCAAGGATTGAACATTTCACTTTGCCTTGTGACTTTAATATTAAAACGATTTCTCTAAAGCTCGAATTACTTCATTCTTGTCTAACCTTAACCCATTTAGAAACTAGTTTCTAAGTCATATAAAAACTGTTTGAAATGGCCTTGTCTGTTGACCTTGATCTTTGAACTATTAGGTTCAAATTGAATGGCTTTCATCCTCGGCTGATCCTCATTTTTTCCACTATGGTCCAGACCAAATCAAAACTGCTTTAGTAACAGGGCCGATCACTTGGTCGTGCCCTGTGACCTTGATCTTTTATGGATTGTTTTAACAATCATATCCTTCACCGTTCCTTTACTCTGAACCCTTCCATAAAGTCTGGTCTAAAGCGGATCATAACTTTAAGTTGTTCTTGCCATGTAACCATGATCTCTGAACTTTCATTGTGGACTTTGTTATTTTGTTTTCAAAATTGAAATGCTATATTTTCATCTTACCCTGAGCCGCTTCATGAACTTCGGAGTAAACTAGACAAAATCTGTTTACTCTGGACGTATCATTTAACCGCAACCTTTGACCTAACGTTAAAAAAAAAAAAAGTTTGCCCCTTGGCTGTCAATCAACCCTGTTACCAAGATGGTCCAAATCAGTTCAAAACCATATTCATTATTTTTACATTCAGAGACACAGATCGACCTCTGACCATGCCCTAGGATCTGAACCTTTGATTACTCTCAAAACTGATTCCTTTCGTTTGTGCCATACCTTCACCCCGCCAGTCTAGTTTGATCAATATCGGGTAAAAACTTTGTGATTGACATTGCTGGCTCAAAATTACTTTAGCCCTGTGACCTTAAACTTTGACCTATTGTTCTAAAACCAGCTGGATTACTTCTTGGCTGATCCTCAGTCTGTCCACAAAGTTTCGTTGAAATCGGATCCAACTGCATTATATTCACACACACACACACACACACACACACACACACACACACACACACACACACACACACACACACACACACATACACACACACACACACACACACACACACACACACACAGGCATTTCGAACTGAACAGATCTTCAAGGCTCTGTTATCTTGTTTTTGTTTGTTTCTTGGAGGGAACAATCTTTCGGGCTTCTGGCCTTTAGTTCCTTCTTCCATGCACAAAAAAAAAAAAAAAAGATAAACATATAGGTAGATAGATCAAGAGCCAGAGAGATGGGTAGTTAGATTGATGGATAGAGAGATAGGTAGATAAGAGAGATAAAAAAAGAGATGCATGTCGATCACAATACCCTGCTCTCGCTTCGGAAGCACGAATGTAACACCAACTAAGTAAGCACGAGTCGCTTACATAATTATCGGCACCCCATGCTTGGATGCTCTTTGCATCTATCACTGGCACAGAAGCCGTGAATACGCAGTATTCAATCTGTCCGTCTCTCCATCCCTCCCTCCACAACATCTCTCCCTCTCTCTCTCTCTCCCTCCAGATGCACTGTAACTCCTTTACCTTCATGTCATGTATAACGAATAATTCATAGCAGTGGACAGAATGCTTGAAGGAATATCCCAAACAACAAATCATTATCCACAAGATAAATAGAAATCAAATTGCTATTTGTCTGTTTGGAACCCATCGTATCCGAGGTGTTTTCTTACACTGTGATACAATGACAACCACCATTAGCATTTTAAGAATAGGTTGATGGTAATCTATGTAGGCCGAACAGTTGAGTATATACAGCACCCTACGAACAATGCATGTAAAGTATACACAGTATGTGTCGTAGTGTTGCAGTATTATTAACCACATCAATGACACGTGAATGTAGTAGTGTATGGGTAATGAACTGAGAATGGCATATCACCAGTTTGACGACGATGATAACATCTTGGAGGAGGTGATCAGTAGGCATATTCCGTATTTTGGGTTAGGCTTTTTACCTCAGACGGTTCTCGATATGCAGATGATGTGAGGAATGTGGTGCCTACGAAACTGCTTCAGCTTGGGCAATTAGAGCTTCGAATGAGCAGTAGGAGTTTTAATGTCGAGTCTGAATCTGGTCTATATTACAAGTCAGTATCCTCGTTTAAATTATCATGAAAACAGTGTTGATTCTCAAACTCTCTAAGTAATAAAAATAACAGTGATAATGAAGAAGCAAAACAAATTGCTTAGTAAGCGGTGCTACGAAGCCTCTGATGCCACCATGAATACGGACCTTAGGCAGATCAGGGATACCAACCAGGCACTTTGACTTAGGAGTGTGTTTTCAGATCTCTCATCCTCTGTGTCAAAATTTATCATGCTAAAGGAGTGCCGAAAATTTTTATAGTGGGTATACATTAGCTCCAGAAAGTATTGGTGCAGGGTGTGATTGCCGACTGCCGAAAACATGTTCAACTTGTGACATGTCAGAAGGGTTGGTCAATTTGTGGTTGCTTTTATATAGATATTTGTGTAGTTACAAACGTGTGGAATGGGTACGACAAAATGTATGTCCATACATAAACTCTGGCAACTCAGCAGGAATACAGGGCTGCTAACAAGCGGACAGAACAACTGACACATCCCAGTACCTATCGTCGCTGGCCTCAAAATGTTCACACAAGAGTATGCACCGATACTTCCTGGAGCTAGGGTACTTGGACACCAATACCCGTCCGTCAAGGAATCTCCATAAACCAATTCCTTAAGTGACATATATTTTGCTTAGTGCACTTTACTGTCTATCCCAGACTTACATACATCACTCTAATATCACCATACTTTTCATAGACGACGTGCAAAAAGCTATTAACTAGCCATATCCAAAAATAAATGCAAAAAAGGTGCTAGGAAGCCTCTTTAACCGACCAGAATGCGCGCTTTGTTCTCTTATGCAGGAGGTAATAATACATGTATTATACGGGAATGCTGCAATACACACAATAGAATACCGCAGTGATAATTGACCTGTACTAGGGGACTGAGGGCAGCATGACAGTGTTCAAACGTATGATACTGTGCTGTCCATGGTATTCGGAATGAACCAGTTCATTCTGATTTACTGTATGTAGGTAGGAAAAGTGATCTATTTATATTTTAAATAATAAAACTGCCTGATTATATAGTATATTACTTTACAAAGTCTCCCTTCATGATAAGCACACTTCTTCGTCTTCTGTACATGGGGTGGGGGGGGGGGGCCGGTAGCACAGTGGTAGCGCGCTGGACTCGTAATCGGGGGATTGCGAGTTCGAGCCTCGCCCGGGCTGCCGTGCCGGGAGTGGTAGCTCGCTCCTGTAACCCTAGCGGGGCTATATAGTCCAATACAGGGCTTAGCTCGGGGGAACTCCATTTCTCCCATTTGTACATACATGGGGTGATCGTGTAACTTAGCGGAAATCTCTCTCTCTCTCTTTGCGCTCGGAGCTCAGTGTCATTCGGATTATCATTTCATGCATATTGAGCTCATTTTTCTTGTCATGCATTAAATTTGATAAAGTGAATTATGGCTCAACATATTTCCAGGGCTGGAAAATATTATACAAAATATAGAGCAAGCTAACAGCAGAATTTCGTAATTTTGCAACTTATTGCATGTAGCTCAGTGGCAAAATATAACGAATTATGGTACTATATAACCTTCCATAGCACTTCTTCGTGACTAGCATCATATTCTAGTGTTACATCTTATTGCAACACAGCTTTGAAGATAGTGAGATGTCAATATTACACGTAATAAAAGGAAAACAAAGTATTAGATACGCTGAAATGCCAAGAGCATTTTAGGAAAAAAAAATGAATTTGGATAGCTAACCGCAGCCAATCAAGCTGCTGTAAATGCATCTCATTGGAGGTAATTTTATCCCGCACACATGCATAATGACCCTCAAAGGAATAATCAGCTTAAGTGTTGCTGTGGAATAAACACTATTTGCAGAATATGAGCAGTGTGGTCTGGCCCTCGCCTCGTATATTACCTTAATGAACAACTTGTCCCCCAGATATGATTGATGGCGGTGGTTCGAGGCGCAATGGATGAATTCGGCTGTGATGCGATGTGAGGGCAGCTCGGAGTGAGTAAAACCGATTTCGTGACAGAGCATTTAAGAATTTTCCATTCCTGTGAAGCAAAAGCACACTGTCCGTTCTATGAATTTATTTTCTATAACAAATATCTGTGTGAGTGAAATACCTCATGCAGGAAGTCATGTACACACTAGACTGATAAGTACACAGCATGATGACAGTTTCTTGTTAATGTACATTATTATCCATTTTATTCCTTAAAAAATTTCCCCAATGGATATGCTACATACCTACAAAGAAATAGACGCACTTTATAAAGAGGAATTCTTTTTTTATTATTGAATCTTACTGATTGAGGGGAAGCAATGTGAATATGAGTGAGGTGAAATTTTGGAGTGAAATATGGCCATATCCAACCTCCTGCCGTTAAACACAGTTTGCATGGTAAACAATAGCTCGACTCTTATTGCAGGACATAGTTCAAGTTGGTACCACAATTGTTTCAACTGTGATACTCAGTCTGAAGCATTATTCATTCACTTACACTTTCCCGAAGACGAAACCAAGACCTTGCGCGGCTGACCCATATAAGAGTTTTCCGTTAGTTCAGTTTCCGCGTCCGCGCCTGTTCTTTTGTTCGTCAGCGCACTGCAGTCTACCGTTATGAACCTGTTTTGATGATTAAAGTGCCAAATAAATCCTACTAAACTGGCGGAGTGCCTTTGTGTCAGTGGCTGCCATGCTTAAGTCAGCCCTATAGCCACAGTAAAAAAAAATATATATATATATATTTGGTTTTACGCCAGGTATCCCCGAAGGGCTAAGGCGTTGCCCCTGAGTAGAGGACTTCTGGACTGGAGCGTGTAGCATTTTATGACCGGATGCCCTTCCTAATGTCTACCAATGACCCTTGGGTGGATTCGATCCTCCGGTCAGAGCGGAGCGCTCTAACCCAATGAGCCACGGCTGCTACTATATATATACAACAGACTAGGAGCATAGCTATTATATTGGCTCCATTGCTCGAGCATTTAACATCCAGTATATAATTTAGAACCTTATCACAGTTTTGATACAGCCCCTTGGATACTGGACAATCGAAATTAAATTTGAATATGCACCCGAATCTCTCCCTTATTATGTAGGGAGAGAAACAGGCAGGGAAGCCAGCAGGGAAGTAGGCAGAGAGACAGACATGGAAGTAAGTAGGTAAGCAGGGAGGTATGTAAAGTGGTATGTTGGCTTGGAGATAGGATGGTGGGCAGGGAGGCAGACAGGTAAGGATGGAGGTAACTAGGTACGTGAATAAAGTCGATAAAGTAGTTAGTTAGGTAGACAGAGAGATAGGTAGGTAGACACACAGAATGGTACGATAAGGTAAGTAGGTAGGGAGGTAGGTGGGTAGGTACTGTAAGTAGGTAAGAAAAAGTGACAAGAATAGTTCCGGAAAAATGAGCAACATGAAACCCATGCAGTTACACTTGATATTTCTAAAGCTCTTGACACAGTGTAGCATCGTTCCCTGTTACCCAAATTCCCTTACTACGGCCTGCCATCTTCTGTCCTACTGATTTCCTCATATCTCAGCAAGAGAGAGTAAGGGTCAAAGGAAGATGATGTATATTCCAATTTCCATTCGATTAATGCCAGTGCGCTACAAGGATCACTCCTGGTCCCAACCCTGTTCCTCATTCATATTAATGATGTCTGTTACCCATAATCCCACTCATTATAGGCATATGACTTACACTAAATCACCCATTCACATAGTCTGATGTATCTAACTCCCACCAGAGCACAGCGATCTCAATATATCGACTTAGCTAAGGTCACTGAATGGGGACAAAATTACACTGTCTAATTTAATGTTAGGAAAACCAAATATAACCAGTTTACCATCGGACATAATATTATACTGCATGTTCCCTACATTTCCATTCAGTGCAAACAATATTACCATCTTTAAAGGTGCTGATTTTCTCGGCTATAAGCCTAGCAATACCCTCAGTTAGGCCTCTAACGTTACATCATTTGCTAAAACCCCCTCAGAGAATTTTGAATTATTATAAAGAATCCGTAACCTCTTCAGTGACGAGCAGTTACCTATAATTTGAAAGAATCATGTGTGCTCTCAGCTCCAGAATTGCTAACTCATGTGGAGTGGTCGTGGAGAGGTTGAACAAAAACAACTGAACAAAATTCAGAGCAAAGCTAAAATAATAATTAATAATCAAGCAATTATCACTGAAAACCTCCCCTGCAAGTAAGACAGAATGTTGACTCCCTTGCATTATTTTACTGATTTTACGGATACTTTTAAGGCAAACGCTCGGTCAAAAAAGGCATCCACTGTGCCACCACTGCACACTTTCCCTCGTGCTACATGAGTATGTTGTAGCGTTCATGACTTGACCGAAACACTACCACATTGAACAACGTCTGCTTATTAGTACTCCTTCATTCCCCAAACCACTTCCCTTTGGAACTCTATTACCAAAGCCTTAATGCTGTGAGAGGTGGCCACAAACAAATCGAATCCATGTTACCATGTCCCCCGCCATTTCGCTGCCCTGCTTCCAGCTCACCCCCCCCCCCTCCTCTCATATACTTCTCCACACCATCCCTCCACCTCATCCTTAGCCTCCCCCTCCCTCTACCCCCCCTCCACCTCACTCACATACAATCTCCTCGTCAGCCTCTCGCTCTCCATCCTCTCCACATGGCCAAATCATCTCAAATGTGTTTCTCCTAACGCTTTCTATCACATCCTCATCCACACCACAACGCTCCCTCACCTCCTCATTTGTCAGTCAGTTTCTTCATGTGCTCTGATTTGGAGAACTCGCTTCTCCAGATCAATTTCCCTTCATAATCCAACCTGCAGCAATTCAAGCCCTTCTACTTCAGATTAAAAAAAAAAGGAATCTGTAACTTGGTGTATGATTTTTTCCCTTCCACTATTCATTCTTAAAAAGATACGTTAAACTCTCTGAATATACTTTATTCACTGTCTCTTTGAACACAATGAAAGAAACAAATCCGAAGTTGTCATAGAATTTTTTACTAGTGCATTCCAGGTTTGCAGTCATGAATTACTAAATGAGGAAATCAGGTACATTACAAAAGCTTTTAAGAAGCACTGCTGTCCGGAAGGCCTGTTTTCAGAACCTAAAACTCAATAACTGAAATGTTAAGAAGAAAAGAGAATTTGTATTTGTTCCCTCAGACAATGAAAATATATATATATATATATATATATATATATATATATATATATATATATATATATATATATATATATATATATATATATATATATATATATATATATATATATATATATATATATATATATATATATATATATATATATATATGAATATATATGAGAGAGAGAGAGAGAGAGATGTATATAGAGAGATAAATAAATAAATAGATAAATAGATACATAGATACATAGATAGATAGATATGCAGACAGATAGACATATACACAGATAGATAGATAGATAGACTGATAGATAGATAGATACATAGATATTCTAGTGCTTACCGCAGAAACTTGCGGGACTACTAGCCTTTCCATCACGAAATGTTTTCAGATACCATTACTTTTGTTCCCACGCCGTTATTCAACCCACATGGACCAATTGTGACGGAAAAGTCGAAAATAATATTTTTGCACATTTTCGCTAGTTGAATTCCAAAAATTTTGCGCCGTCACGTCGCGGGTGATCGCCTTTTTGTTTTGTTTTCTTTTGTTTTTTACACTCTCTAGATTTACCTTGGCCGAATGCAAGAAAAGCTCGGTCGATATCTATTCCTGTCCTCGTTAAAGAAACACAAACACAGAGACTGACACACATAGACAGCTTGACCTTAAATAGCCTAATATATATATATAGATATATATAGATTAATAGATATATATATAGATATATATAAATAGATAGATAGAGAGATAAATAGATCGATCGATAGATAGATAGATAAATAGATAGATAGATAGAGATATATACTGTATATCTATATATTCATCTATCTATCTATCTATCTGTACTGTATATATATATAAAGATAGATAGATAGATAAATATTTATAATTCAAACCTGGACAAAGCTTTAGTTCTCAACAATGTTTATAATTAGGGCTGGAGATCGCAGCTTCCTCTGAAGTTAAAATAGGTGAAGCATAATGGTTTGTAATGGGTACGCAGAAGTGTATAGAAGAGGAAAAAGGACGAGGATTTGGAGACAGTGATAGCAGAACACCAAACTGATGTATGAAGGCATAGGCTATCCAGTTACCTAGTCTTGCACATAAATCAACACAACATCTCCCACAGTAGGTAGAAACTGCAATTCCTGAAAAAAGCGGCTTTGATAAACAAAGTAGAAAAACTGTTGAGGAATAATATTTTTGTGCGAAAATTGTAACTAACCAAAGAGACTGCTATTTTTGTCTGTCTAAACATGCAACGAATATCAAGAGAAAGAGTGGGATGAGCCAAGACGATTAACGTAGAGAAAGTGAATCGGGATGCGGCACATTTAGGAATGGGATTATTTAGTGTATATATGCCTCGGTTCTGATCCTTCTTGTTCAGTCTCTCTGAAGACGTGTTCCTAGTAGCCCGAACCGTTAGAGAAAGTAAAGAATTCCAGCTCTATCTTGTATTCCTTCCACCCAACTGTACGCGACATAATGGTCCAGCCACTTTTATCCTCAATATGGCACTTTTGGGCTCGTCAGAAATAATGTTTCCTAACTGTGAGAAAATTCGCTTAAGTGATCTATAATACTTTTCTGTTTTCCTGCGATGTTCGGAGGTACACAATAGCTTTAATAACTCCTAAAATAATCCGTTTGGTGGCTCAGCTTGGCGTATTTTTCCCCAGCAATACGGTGACGAATTTTGTGAAACGCCACCTAGGTAACACTCATTACTTTTTTATTAGCTTTCCAGTGATGTGCCTATATTTGCTGTAGCTTTAATAAACTCAAAAAAAAAAAAAAGTTGTAGCTTAGTCTAAAAAATACGGTGTGGCTTTATTGATAAAAAAAACATGTTGTTATACTACGAGGCAGAAACATCTGCGCCCTAAGAATGATCTAACAGTGTTCTCGCTGGTTTCGCTTGCTCAAACAATATGTTTTAGAAGCAAAATCATCATTGTGTGATATCATCATAACATAATTTCAACACTCATGCCACTCTTAGTGTGCTATAATACTCAGCTAATTAAGTGTAGTCCTAAGGAAAAAAAATGCATTAGGTTCCGACTTAGTTCTGTCTTGCATTAGTGAAGCAGTACTAAGTGTTACTGCCACATTTTAGAGTCCCGATCATTTGTTTCGTGGAAGGAACATCGTTCCTTAGAAACGCAATGATACCAACATGAGAAATGCATCCTGGGCCTTTTGTTAATCCATCCATCCATCATCCAATCCTATGTTGCCCCATGAGGAGTGTAGGAGCCGGGGCTGGGCAAGTTGGTCCTGACATTTAAGATGAGAGTGACCAGCCTCACTCATCCCTGAGTGGCATTACCCCAACCATCCCTTGGATATAAACCTACACAGGCTGAAATCGATTGGAGCGCCTTAATTACCAACTAAACCGTTCGTTAATTGCATCAGTTTGTTTTGTACTGGAATTGTGACAATACTTTTTTTACTGCTAAGACTGATATCAAAGGCTGCCCAGAATACCACGAAGAATGTCAGTGTTAAGACTAAAATAGGATATTACCGAAGACTATGGCTCTCGTATAAGTTAAGTCTCATTACGTTCAGTTTGTGCAATGCCCAGAAATGACCCTTTGAACTTTATTATAAAAGCTAGGACCGAGGAATGCCAAGGTTAGCACTGAAGGATGCCCAAGTTGGGATCAAGGAGGCAAAGCTTCGGGTTAAGAGTTGGCAATGTTTGAAACAAATGATGGCAAGGAAAGTTCCAAAGACTGCTAAGGTACGGGCCGTGTTTTTCTCGTATCGTATAGAACTTCTTTAGTCTGGAATGTGTAATATCGGTAATTTACATACCATTTTGGTTGATGGTTTATTCTGGCTCCGTTTTTGTTGTTGTTGTTGTTGTTGTTGTTGCTGCTGCTGCTGCTGCTGCTGCTGCTGTTACTGCTTTTGCTGCTGCTGCTGTTGCTGCTACCGTTACTGCTGTTGCTGCTTTTGCTGCTGTTGGTGCTGTTGGTGCTGCTGTTACTGCTGCTGCTGCTACTGCTGTTGCTGCTACCGTTACTGCTGTTGCTGCTACCGTTACTGCTGTTGCTGCTACCGTTACTGCTGTTGCTGCTTTGGTGCTGCTGCTGCTGCTGCTGCTGTTGTTGTTTTTGTTGACACATTGTTTTTCGTCATTTTGAAAATCGGCTCGGGTTTTCTGTGATCCCCAGTCTTTATTTTCAGAATTTTCAAAGATGACATGGGCTTCTCGAGGTGTTCTACATTCATTGCATTCGCATTTCCTGTCTCTTCGCGCTTCAATCAATATTTTCCATGTTCTTCAATGCCATCACTTTTCCGGTGAGTCTGAAGAGTGCAGTAGTATTGTGGTTAATGTTATCTTCCCGAGATAGAAATATGACAATTCTAACATGTAACAGTATTAAACTTTGACACTAGAGAGAGAGTGAAAATTAACCTGGCAACTAAAATTATGAAGCTGTCATTTTCACTATTGCCAGACATTTTATTCAGGACGTGAGAGACTCCCACAAAGTACTGGGTGATGGGAAGTCTTTACTAAAGCCATTCCCGACACGAATTTCTTCACAAGACGAATAATGCCTTCGGTGGTAGCAAAAAAAGAAGCATCATTGTACTACAGTATAAGGGTAAGGAAATGGCCACCCAAACAAGACTGCAACAGCCATCAATGGAGGCTTGAACGTCCTGATTAAAAATTTTGACTTCGTTTCATGAAACTCTATGAAATCGTCAGACGTTAATGGTAATAGAACCCCAGAGTTATTCCAAGGAGAGACTAGCCAAAAATGTGAACGATATATAAGAAATTTCCTGGTGGAGAGTCCTTGACAAACCTATTATGACGATGAGAAAATGAATAATGAGAAGAAAGGTTTTCAAATATGAAAAAAAAATTCAAATTTACAATGGAAATTCGATAGGTTTAGGTTTAACAATGGTAAACCATATACAGATCTTGCTAAATGAGCACAGTATCGAACTAAATGGAAAGATTGACAGTGGCAGACAAAGGCTAAAGTGTTTGTTTAGGCAGGATGTCAACACAGTAGCAGAATTCTTGAGAACAACCAGAGAACATCAGAACTACAGTCGTCATTACTGCTGAAGTACGAGAGGGTACAATGTAGTGTACATTTTCTAAAGCAAATTTAATTGCAGAGATGAGGAAATCACAAGGGAGAAATGATAAGGAAAAACACCGGGATCATTCAATGTATAGTTAGAGGCAAATGTTTGATTAATGTTCAGTTTTATTAAAGAGACAAACAGCAATAGGCCAGTCAGTGTGGAAAAAAGAGTAGCGATAAAAGAATAACTGAATTTTTTTTACATTCTTTGGCAAGAACTGAAGGAGATGAATCAGAATACTCAGTACATTTGGAACTGTTTCTGGCAGACGAAGAATACATTTAGCGTGATTCCGGGTAGAATAGTGCTTGCTCTTCGCGACTACCTACTTTCATTCACTGTCACCTACTCTTCATTATTCATTCACTCACATATTCTCTCCCTCCCATGCAGTGTTGGACTCACTTTCACTGTCATACATTCCTTCATTTTCTTTCTCAGCCACACTTGTTCAGTCTCTCACTGTCCTTCATTTGCTCACTCTTAGCATCACGCTGTTAGTTTCGCATGTTCACTTTCTCACTAATTTTTTCATACTCATTCTCGCACCCATTTTCTATCACTGTGGCTTTCTTACCGACTGACATTCTTTCACTTCCGCAGTAATTCATCGATTCAAATTTATCCTTGACATTTAGTACGTATGTCCTACACAAGGTTTCTGCGCCTCTCACTGTCAGATCTCTGTATCCAAGTCGTTGGAACTGATTCTTGGTTCAGCGAATTGCTGGTGATCCTGCGTACAACACTGATAAAAATATATATATATATATATATATATATATATATATATATATATATATATATATATATATATATATATATATACTGTTCATAAGCAAACTAGAATATCAATAATAATAATAATAATAATAATAATAATAATAATAATAATTGTAATAAACTGCGGGGGACAAGGCGACATGGAAGCGATTTGTTTGTGGCCACCCCTTACGAGATTGAGGCATCTGGCAATACATATAGATTTATTATTATTATTATTATTATTATTATTATTATTATCAATATTATTAACATAAAATAAGTGAAAATTGTCGAGTTACTATAGTCAACATCACCGGCCTGTTCATTTCACCACGTATTGTATGCGATTTATTATTTACAGAGGTAGACTGAAACAAAAATATTACCAGTTGCCTTGCCTTTGTTCATTAGTACTTGGGTCTCCATCCTTCCAAGCCGTGGCTGTTTAGCTATTTGACACACTGCCAGACTTTTTTTCCCCCAAGACTTGTAAACTATTAAAAAAAAATGACAGGATATGGTAAGTAGAATTTTGAAAGCGAAACTAGAAGTATGAAGCAATATATAATGTAGGTTAGACATGGGTGATTGCTGTTCAGCACGTAAGCAGATCCACATGACAAGAGCTGACCTCATTTCACATTGCATGGCAGTCGGCGAAGCTGTCTACATGGTATATCCCACATACTGTTTGATGTATTTATTGATCTATTCTGAAGATGTGTTGCCTTTGAAGGCAAACACTGGAAAGCTTGAATGATGAATCTATGACCCACACCTCTGGCCGCTCATATGCTATTTCTCATATTCCCATTCCCATTTCTCCATCTTAACCACATCATACGTAGGTCGGGAAATGGGTGATGATGGTGGTGGTGGTGGTGGTGGTGATGATAATGGCGACCATGGTGATGAGGGTGGTGATTTTCATTAATGATAATAGTGATATTTATAAGTAATAATAATAATAATAATAATAATATTAATCTATCTATCCATTGCCAGACGCCTCAATCCCGTTTGGGGTGGCCACAAACAAATCGCCTCCACGTCGCCCTGTCCCCGGCCATTTCACTGCCCTGCTCCCAACTCACACCCCCCTCTCTCATATACCTCTCCACCCCATCCTTCCATCTCATCCTCGGCCTCCCCCTCCCTCTTCCCCCCTCCACCTCACTCAGATACATTCTCTTCGTCAGTCTTTCACCCTCCATCCTCTCCACATGGCCAAACCACCTCAGTGTGTTCCTCATAACGCTTCCTATCACATCCACATCCACACCACAACGCTCCTTTATATCCTCATTCGTCAGCCTGTCTCTCCATGTGACTCCACAGGCTCCTCCTAAATAACTCATTTCCACTGCTCTCACTCTTGACTTGTGTCCTTCCAACAACGTCAAAGCTTCACTTCCATACGTTAGAGTTGGTATCACAATACTGTCATGTAGTAACTATTTCACTTCCATGCTCACTTCCCTGTTTCTTATCACTGCTTTAAAAGAACCAGCAACCTTTCTTCGCTGCTGTACCCTTTCAAGCACTTCACCCTCCAAACCTCCATCCTTACTCATCACACTACCCAAGTACTTAAACATACTCACATTTTCCAATTCCTCACCATCCAACCTCGCTGCACATTCACTGACTTCACCTCTCTCAAAGACCATCACTTTACTCTTCCCTACATTCACCTTTAGATTCCGTTTCTTACACACTCACAAACTCATCCACCAAGCCTTGCAGCTCCCCTTCGTCTTCACTCAGCAACACAGTATCATCTGCAAACAACAGTACAGGTAGTTTCCAAACACTATCCTCTCTCAGAAAGAGCCACTCCAACATCCACTACCCGACCTTGTACCTCTTTTATTACCCCATCCATTACAGATTGAACAACCATGGAGACATGACACATCCCTGTTTCAACCCAGCCTTCAAAGAAAAAAATTCACTTAGTTCACCATCCACACGCACTGCAGCCTTAGCACCATCATACATACTCTTCACAGCATTCAACAACTTCCCATCTACTCCATATATTCCTAATACTTTCCACAATCCTTGTCTATCCACCCTGTCATATGCTTTCTCCAAATCCATGAAAGACGCATACAACTTCTTTCCCTTCTCTAGAAACTTTTCCACTAAAGATCTAAGAATGAATATCTGATCTACACAACCTCTTCCCTTCCTAAAGCCTCCCTGTTCTTCTCCAACTAATTCCTATGTTCTTTCTCTAACTCTGTCAATAAGTATCCTACCATACACTTTTGCTATTATACTAAGAAGACAAATGCCCCTATGATTACCACACACTTCTTTTTCCCCTTTTCCTTTGTACAAGGGAATAATTATACCTGACTTCCAATCCTTCGGGACTCTACCTTCCTCCCAGGCCAATCTGCACATCTTCCACATCCATTCTACTACTATCTCTCCCCCATGCTTCAGCATTTCACCACACACTCCATCAATTCCTGGGGCTTTCTCCAATTTAACTTTCTTCATTGCTTCCACAACTTCTACCCTACTGATTTCTTCCTGTCTTCTCACCTCCCTCCTTCTCCCAGCCATTCCCCAGCCACTTATACTCGCATTACTTCCATCCTGTATGTTCAACAATTCCTTAAAGTGTTCTCTCCATCTGCTCACTTTTTTTCCTTTCTCCACTAGTAATCTACCATTTTTATCTTTCACTCCCCTGCTAACCTCATTTCCACCCTGTCTTACTCTCTTCACCTCTTTCCAGAACATTGTCTTACAGTCCCTCCACTTTACACTCAAATTTCTTCCAAATTCCTCATCCACTCTCTTCTTACTCTCTCTTATTAATCTTTTCACCTCTCTCTTTCTTTCTACATATAACTCTCTCTTCCGCCTCTCAACTTCTTCCACGCCCCTATTTCTCATCCATTCATTGTATGCTTTCTTCTTTTGTGCCACAGCCTGTCTCACCTCTTCAGTCCACCACGCTGTTCCTTGCACCCCCCCTCCATCTTCTCTTCCTCCAACACACCACATCACATCTGCATGTATTTCTTCTGTAAATATCCTGCACACACCTTCCACGTCCCCCATCTACTCCAATTCATATTTGCCCAATCGTTCCTCCACTTCTCTCTTATACTCTGCCTTTTTCTCATCCTCTTGCAACCTTTCCACTCTCCTTGCAACTACTCCTTCCTCTCGTCTTTCCTTTCTTCTATTCCTCCATCTTACCTGGATCCTAATTCTGGCCACCACCAAGTAGTGGTCAGAAAGAAGAAGAAGAATAGTATTAATAATAATAATAATAATAATAATAATAATAATAATAACAATATTATTATTATTATTATTATTTTTATTATTATTATTATTGCACTAGGTGGGGGCATCCATCATCCACTCACCCATTGTAGTGTTACCTTATGGTCTCTACACTGAATGATATGCTAAATGGTTTCCTGTACCCATTTGCTATGCTGGGTGGTAACCATATAACCGAGGTTTTGGCCGGGTTAAGTGTCCCCCAGATTCCCCTATCTAGCTATCTAGCTATACACCTTGGCTGCTTCCCCCAAAGATAGGGGGGTAGCCGAGACAGGACGACACACTCCCGATTAACTCATCCACACACACATTAATTCGTATCATAGTCCCACGGGGAGAAGGGACAGATCCTCACTGCACCACACTGCACGAGGGTCAACTACGCAGTGCAATCAGTGACATCCTCAGCAGCGTCCGAGAGCAGAGCTGGTTTACCTCTGTCACATCATAATGGACCCATCCCCTCACCGCCCTTGACCTGATCAGCTGATCAGACCAAATAAGGGAAAATATCCCCTCAGGGCCGCATCACCATTTGTTCATTTACGGTTTCTCTCTAATCATTCCTATCACAAGCAGCCACTTTTCCTTGCTCTACAGACATCCCTCTCACATCTAACGCTCTCTTCATACTGTCCATCCATCTTACTCGTGAACTCCCTCTCACCCTTACACCTCTCACATCCGATTAAGTTACCTTTTTCATCAATAGCTCTTCATCCATTCTCTCCATATGCCCAAACCATCGTAACACTCTCTGCTCAACTATATCAGCCATCTCCTATATAATTCCAGTTCTCCTTCACACTTCATCATTTCTCACTCGATCCTTTTGTGTCACTCTAAACATACTCCTCAGACAACTCACCTCCATTACATTCAAACTTTTCCTCACTGCTACACCCATATTCCATGTTTCAGCCCCACATAATGCAGTCGGTGCCACTACACCCTCATACAATCTTCTCATTACATCCATTCTATGCGAACGACATCTAAACACTTTTTTCATTCCTCCCAGCACCTTTCCTACTTCATTCATTCTAAACCTCACTTCTACATCTATTCTTCCATTCACAACATGTGACCCTAAATTCTTAAAAAGCTGTACCTCCTCAAGAAGCTCACCGTTTAAAACGATATTCATCCTTCTACCATCTACCAACCTCATACACTTAATCACTTCATTCATATTTTCAGTTACTCTCAATTTCCTCCTTTCACACACCCATCCAAACTCCTCTACCAACTGGACCAATCTCTCTGCCGAATCAGCCACCAGTGCAGTATAATCAGCAAACTGCAGCTGACTCAGATTCCACTCTCTACCATCAGCATTCACCAGACTCGAATCTCACATTCACCTCCCTTACAACACCATCGATACAGATATTAAACAACCAAGGCGACATCACACATCCCTGCTGCAGCCCCATTCTCATTGGAACCCAGTCACCCACAGTACAGTATTTCTCACTGTTACACACGTTTTACTATTTATATAAAAAAAAATTATCTACTCATTTCAACAAATAGGGGAGGCGGTGGCTCAATCGGTAGAGAGGTGGCCTGCAGTCCTAACGGACCCAGGTTCGAATCCCGGCTGGGGCAGGGAACAGTTTAAGGATTTGAATTTCATTAAATCAGGCTTTACTGATTTACCAGAAGACCCGCCGACATGTCGTAAAAATACCCCCGCTAATACCAATACACCAGTCCTGTATGAGACAGCCCTAGCATGTATTCAATATGGACGGTGGGTGTTAGCGCCGAAGTGGTGACATGTATAGGTGTATGGTATGTAGGAGGACTGCTGGGCCTTGATAGCAGGCTGTGAAGCCTATGCCCAGAGTCGGACACATAAAAAAAAAAAAAAAAAAAAAACTTACCATCAGCTCCATACGATCTCAAAACAGTCCACAAAGCCCCCTTGTCAGTTCTGTCATACGCTACATGAACGCCCAAAACACATCCTTGCCTTTCGCCAAATAGGCTACTTTTCACACATCTCACAGCAAACACCTGATCCATGCATCCCATCCCACTCCTAAAGCCACACTGCTCAGCAACAATCACTCCCTCTGTCCCCTCTCTCACTCTCTTACCCGAGACGTCCCGTCGACGTATGGGTACGTTGCAACAGTTTGCATTTGCCAGTCCCGTCAACGTACTGGTATGTTTTGCAATTGCAAGGTCCCTAATTTGCACAATTTTCAATTTTCGTGTGTGATTTTTCGTATGTATACACGGGACACCTTCCTCTATTCCTCTACAAGATGCCAAGCAGGGACAATGCCTTACACCGCATAACCTCCCCACCCCCGCACGCCATTGTCTCAGCAATTCACCTGTTACCAGTGACCTGGCCAATAAAGACATTCAGGACCAGAGTGATTCCTCAATTGATGACAATGTGGAGGACAAAGTTTACATAGCATTAGAGGAAGAAACAGTCAGAAATGATGATCAGGTAATGTGGCAAAAGGAGGTCAGGAAAGGTGATGAGTTAGTGAGTGAAACAATGCTTATAATGACTATATTACTGTTTGAAAACCAATATACTCTCATTCTACATATAAATTCGTACCAAATAAATAAATAAATACCGTTTAGGAGTGGTGTGGAATAGTTATCCTCCCATAGAACTCGTTTTCTTTGCAGCCAGCCTGATAGAAAACTCTGTAAGGTAAGGAGGTACTCCTACCTGTATCGAGTATTTTAAACCTCAGGTGAGCGATTTCTCTATGAATTTTCGATGTTTCTCACCAAAAGTGGAGGTTTTAGCCAAAAAAATTTTTTTCCAAAAATGGTCGGGACTGGGGGGTGTCGGAGGTGCAAAAGTGGTCGGGACGTGACGGGTTAACACTCTACCATATACATTACGTACATCAACAGACTTATACCCCTAAAGCTAGTACATTCATACTTATCACCTTTACCTTTATACAAGGGAACCTCACAATAATTAAATCAGGGCAGACGTTTGAGAGAGCCTCGGAGGAACCATTACATACCTAAGGCCCCAACCAAATGGGCAGATTCGCATGGCCATGTGCAATGTGAGAGGTGTGAATGAGGAGAGTAAGAGGGTGGAAGCAGTGAATGTGTTCATGACTGTGAGATATGCCGTGATGGCATTGTGTGAAACAAAGATGAAAAAGTGTGAAACAGAAAAGTGGAAAGGTGTGAAATGTGTCAGGGTGGGCATGAATGGGCGTGGAAGATGAAACGAAGGGTTGATTTGTTGATGAATGAAGTGCAGCAGAGTGAAATGAGAGATTACAAATGAAACAGCTGGAGATGTATGTCAAGTTCAAGCTTGAGAAGGTGAAAGTGGCAGTAATTGTAGCATATGCACCATGTGATGACAGGAGTGAGACAGAGATAGACAGGTTTTGAGATGAGCTGCATGAAATAGAAATACCCATGAGTTATAAAGTGTTTGTAATGGGCAACATGAATGGGGGAGTAGGCACTGGTCCTGTGAATGATATAATGGGTAATAATCGAGTACCAGGAGAGAATAATAATGGGGAGCGACTGAAGGACATTTGTCAAGAAAGGAGGTTGTGCATTTGTAATTCATTTTTCAAACACAAGGATGGACATAAAAATACTTGATATAGAGGGAATTGAGATCGTGTTGAAAGGAGCCTGATTGATTATGTGCTCGTAGAGAATTCGATGCTGGGAAGTGTTGCTGATACGAGGGTAGTGAGAGGACGATGTGGAGGTTTGTCGTATCATGTGATTGTGGTATGCATGATCAAGCTGAGGTGAGTAAGGTGGACTAAGAGAGAGAGGAGCAGTCAGGGATAGAGACTGAAAGTCGAGAAGCTGAGGGTCAAAGAAATGGCAGATGAATACAGGGCCAAAGTAGGGGAGGAGTTAGTGAATTGGAATGGAATGATCTGGACAACTTGTGGAATGCATATGGGGATTGCTTAGTTAGGAATGCTAAAGTTGTGGGTGCTGTGGTAAGAGTAACAGCAAAGATGAAAGATACGGCATGATGGGATGAAGAGGTTAAGAGAGCAGTGGAGGAAAAGAAGAAAAAGTGGCTGGAGTGGATACTGGACAGGGGTTCAGTTGAAATAAGAACTGAATATATTGAGTGCAAGAAGCACGTAAAGAGACTAATGAAGAGGATATGGGAGGTAAATAATCATCTAGGAAAGAAAATGAATGCAAATTACTCAGAAAATAGGAAGTTATTCTGGAAAAAGGTGGAGAAATGTAGAAGTGACAGTCGAAAGATATGTGAAAATGTGAAGGATATAAGCCATAGATTATAACCCATGGGGATGAAGTAAGGACCAGGTGCAGAGAATATTTTGAAAGTCTGATGAATGGGAATGGAGAGAGCAAAACGACTGTTGACATGATTGGTTTTGGGGGAATATAGAGATGGAAAGCAGTGCCAGGAAACGTGACACTCGCAGGGGTGAAGAACGTTGTAAAGCGGCTGAAAAAGGGAAAGCAGCTGGGGTTGATGAGGTGTATGAAGAAAATAAGTCTTAGTGAGTGACAAACAGGGTGGCTTTAGGAGCGGCAGAGAATGTGTGGATCAAATTTTTGCAGTGAGACAGATAGTGGAGAAGGTTAGTGAGAAGGACTATAAGGTGTTTATGGCATTTATGGATCTGGAAATAGCGTACGACAAAGTTGACAGAGAAGGATTGTGGAAGGTTTTGTACAAGTACGTTTTTTTTATTTTTTTTTTATGTAAGAAAGAAGGAACCAAAGGCAACGAGCCCGCAAAACTGCTCCTTCCACGTTATACGTGGTAAGCTGCTAGGTGCCGTCAAGAGTTCTTATGATGGTAGTGAGGCATGTGCAAGGGTAAATGTGCATCTAAGTGAATGGTTCATGATCAGTGCGGGCGTGCGACAGGGTTGTGTGATGTCCCTATGGTTGTTCTATATACAGAGTATATATATATATATATATATATATATATATATATATATATATATATATATATATATATATATACAGTACACTCACCTACTGTGCGAGCTCAGAGTGCGCGAATTGCATTGTGCGCGAGTGACCAAAAAATAATAACCAAAAACCTTGAATGCGCGAGTTTACCTCACAAAACACGAGGTAGAGGTAAGGAGTGGCTTAAAAACGCCATTTTCCATCAGTACGCGACCCCCACCCCCACTCAACGCACCAGTAGTGTCCTAGAGGCTCGTGGGGAAGGTGCTCAAGAGGAGTCTACTGTAAGATCTCGCCATTAACAACTTCGACAATAACGTTTTCGGCATTAACAGTAAGTTAGAATAGATACCCAGTTTCTATAATAATAACGTTTATTTCGAGTATACCAAGTTGTTATACTGCCAAGACGACCTTAACAAGATGATGAATGAAACAAACAAGCAAGAAGAGATGAAGGAAACTGCCAAAAATGTGAGCAGTAGCGAGGAGGAGAGGGAGGATCCTCCCCTTACCATCTCCCCACCTCCAGAGCCTCACCTGACTCACCTGCTTCACCTGGCATACCTGCAACTTCCACCATAACGACTGTTGCTGCTTTCTGGAAGAAATGTAACATTCGACAGGCTGTAAAATTCTTCATCAAAGCCTGGAATAATACAACATTGGCAACCGTTGAACAAACGAGGTGCGGCTGGAATGGCGGCGGGGGTACTGTGTGTTGCCGCGCATCAGAACCCCTGTTGTTTAAGTCCATCAGGCCTCTTGTCCAGTGTTGTTAAAGTGACTGCCCATAATTTTGTTACTGTAGCTATATCTGTAGTACAATGCCTGAAAAATTTTACCTTTATTATGTCTCTAAGGGCCCAAAAATTTCTAGGTATGAGGGGGTACCTCCCATATGTAATTTTTCCCATAAGATTATGTATTTTCAGTGTGCGAATTCACACTGCGCGAGGTCGTGGACTGCCTAATCTCTCGCACACTGTGCGAGCCTACTGTGTATATATATATATATATATATATATGAATGTGGATGGGGTGATGAGAGAAGTAAAAACACGAGTAATGGAGAGAGGGATGGCGCTGGTAATGAATGGTGAATGATGGAATATCTCAAAATTGATGTATGCTGATGTTGTAGTGCTACTTGCAAATACGGGGACAAGAGCTTGGCAGACTAGTGCAGAGTTTTGTAGATGTGTGTGAGTGTAGTGTCCTCAGAGTAAATGAAGAAAAGAGTAAAGTGATGGTAATCGAGAGAGAAGGTGACTCCCAGTGTGATGTTACAGTGAATGGAGAGAGACTGGAATTAGTGAGAGTTCAAATACCTGGGTACAGTGATAGAAAAGAGATGAAAATGTGCAAAAGAAGTAGAAAGTAGAGTGGGACCAGGAAGGAAAGTAGCTGGTGCTATGAAGGCCTTCATAAGAAACAGAGGCTTGAGTGTTACAGCTGTGCAAGGCTTACATGAAGGAATGTTAGCGCAAACTTTAACATACGTGTGTAAGAGAATGGTGCGGCATGAAAAGGAAAAATCAAGAGTGTGAGCAGTGGAAAGTGGACTGCTGAGGAATGTATGTGGAGTACAGAGAGTGGACAGCATACGGAATAATGTGATATTTGAAAGATGCTATGTGAGGAAGTCTGTGGACACCAGAATCGAAGAGAGTGTACTGGTTGTGTGGAGAGAATGGATGACAATGGAGTGATGAAAAAGGTATATCTGAGCGAATCTGAAGGAGGTAGAACGCGAGGCAGGCCAAGAAAAAGGTGGAGGAATATGGTGGGTGAGTGTGCGAGGAAGAGAGGTATGGAAGTTGATGAGGATAAGGGACTGACAAGAGATCGAGCTGGCTAGATGAATTTTGTACAGGGAAGCTGATGACCAGGGATTTGGCACCCCTGTTTAACGTTACAGCATTCGGATTGGTTGTATCAGACAGGTATATGTGAAGCTACACAACGTGGTGAAAGTTTTAGCCTATCAGATGGAGCCAGGATTTCCTGGGCTTCAGTGATGTGTGAGTGGATGCGTGGCCCATTGAAGTGGATAAACTTTGGCTGTCTGGACGTTGCTACTCCTCATCCTGCCCTTGGGAGGGAAAGGAGGTCCAGATGATGATGATAATTATTATTTTTATTATTAATGTTGTCATTATTATTATTATGAACCTTTTCAACACACTGCCGACTTTTGTTTATAATTCTGTTTAAGACGACCGTTGCAGTACCTATACATGCAGATATACTGATGTATATACATATATACATGCACAGACATAAACTACTACTTGAGGGTTTGTTCAGTTGATTAAAATACTAGCGACGTTAGAAGCAACAGCCTGTCATTAACATCTTCATTTCGAAAGGATGAAAATGAATAATAATGTTTAGTGGTGGTATGAATAAAGCAAGAAAGATGTCGTTGTACTGAGAGCACCAACAAGATTATTTCATTTAGTACTAAAACCTTATTATGGTTGTGTCTCACTGGAGTGGCAGAGCAGTAAATGATGTGCTGGTTTCTTCAGTACAGTAACGTCTTATTGTACTACATTAGGTGCTGGAGAAGGACATGACACTTTCATGTGGTGGTATTGATATAACCAGGTTGTTCAACTGCCTAGTTATATTAACTTCCCTCAGTTACTTTCCCAGTCTCCCAAAGAAGGATGTTCAACTACAGATCAGCTTAAGCGGGCAGTCCAATGGATTCACGTTTTGGATGAACCTGAGGCTACTGCTGCTACTACTATTATTACTACTACTATTACTACTACTACAATCCTGTCTCTGCCAAACGATTTGATATGGTCAGGAGAGCCCTTTGACACTGAAGGAGT
Organism: Coenobita brevimanus; assembly: GCF_032717465.1. NCBI lineage: Eukaryota > Metazoa > Arthropoda > Malacostraca > Decapoda > Coenobitidae > Coenobita > Coenobita brevimanus. Next base: position 8,122,018 of record NC_137032.1, read on the forward strand.
CAGTGAAGACTGTACCATCATCTCTAGTTTGAAAGATCTGTCGTAGGTCATATATAATGGTTTGAATGATGCAGGAATAATATATAAAGCACGTTGTCTGAATGAAATGGTGAAGAGAAAGGTGGGGATCAAACCATGAGGTGCTTAGCCGCGGTGCTCATCTCCGTAACTTTGTCTTTTAAGCCTGTGGGGGATCCTGGGACAGAAGCACGCTGCATCATCCAGGATACTCGAGATATTCATTGTCCCTAAATACCGACAACGGTTGTACGGATACCATGGTCCAATGACGCCAGCTGCCCGCACCAGGATTCGAACCTAAGCACCATTCAGCCGGCAAATTCATAGCTAGCACTGTTGACCACTCAGTTATTGGTCAATAAACGCTGTATCTAACCCTCCAGTTCGGGGCTAATGTATGGCCTGGCCTGCACTACAGGTGCAGGGAATCTTTAAACGAACCTCCAGTTCAGAACGTCAATTAAAGGTGAATACATTTGTTAGGAGCCATATTCGGAATACTAGGACTGCTACAACAGACTGTACAATGATCTGATCTGTGACAGACAGACTTCAGTAGATTAATGTCGGTATTAGACCTGGTAGGTTAAAGCGGCACTGCTGTACGCAGCCCCAGCCTCCCTTCCCTCCCATCCAATCCAATCTCTCTCTGCACCCATAACGCCCCCTCTTTTCCGTGGATCGTTCATAACGTGAGGGGAAAAAAATTGACATGCCGATGCACACTGATGTTAATAAGCTTAGCTCACAGTTATTTCGCTTCACTGTTGAGTAGGGTTAAATCGATAATGATGAGTAACTTATCTATGTTTTTGAGAAACCGCCGACTTGGATTTGCGTTCATGAATCTCCAAAACGAGAAGAGATATAAGCTCACACTCAATCCAACTGAACCGTGGAGGAATAGAGCATTGACCGAACAATTTAAGGAAATAGTTGCAGCCTTGTCGTTTATTTCCTTACATTATGCAAGGAAGAAGGCCACGATACTTTTCATACTGGAAGTCCAGCCTTCATTAGCCTTGTGCACTAGATAGACGTAAATCTGTTAACAAAATAACGTTACATTTGAAAGGTTCGCGGTGAGATGAAACGTTTTTTTTCGTTACACTTCTGCCACACTCCATTAGCGTTAATCAGATTTTATTTAGTCTCTTTCTGTTGGTCTCACTGTCTGCAGGTGGTTAAGCCTGTAGGATGGGTTCAGCATTCATGTGGCTTGAAAGCGTGTGGAAGGAGTGCGTGATCTCTCTTGCTTGACATCCTGTTGATCGTTCCCTCACTTTGTTCTTTTTCTTTCCATGCTGCTGGATGTTAGGTGCTGGAGAGGGACGCCTTTTCTTGGTGGCACTGATATAACCGGTCGGCTCATCTATCCTGTTATCCAAAGGTTCCCCAATTTCCATATTATCCCCTGAAAGGAAGACGGTGGAGTACCGGAGTAGGGCAACCTCAGCCTGCAGATCACTGGTTTCACACTCAGATGAACCTGGGGTTTCAGTTATACTACTGTTAACCGGTCCTACCTCATCCCATCACTAGGTGAGGAAAAGGTTGATGATGATAAGCATATCAGTTTTGCATTGATTAGGCCTATACAATAAATACATCACACATTATTTTGAACTATGAGAGAGGGAATTAGAAGCTTTAGAAAGATTTTGACAATAAAACAATCTATCTATCCGTATACCTAGACTGCTTCCCCCCCAAGAGGGGGGCACCCGAGACAGGACGACAAACTCCCAATATACTCATCCACACCCACTCATTTATTATCTTAGCCCCAAGGGTAGAAGTGACAGATCCTCACTGCACCACACCGCACGAGGGTCAACTGCAAAGTGCAATCACCGATATCCGCGGCAGGGCTCGATATCAGACCTGGTTTACTCCTACCACATCATAATGGATCCATCCTCTTACCCTCACCTGACCTGTTTAGCTGTTCATACCAAATGCGGGAGAATATTCCCTCGGGGCTGCGTCACCAATTATTCATTCACAATTTCTTTCCAATCATCCCTATCACGCGCTGCCACTCTTCCTTTCTTTACAGATATCCCTCTTGCATCTAACGCTCACCTCACACCGTCCATCCATCTTATTCGTGGTCTTCTTTCAGTCTTACACCTCTCACATCCAATCCAGCTATCTTTTTCACCAATCGCTCGTCATTCATTCTCTCCGTATGCCCTAACCATTGCAACACTCTCTGCTCAGCTTGATCAGCCATCTCCCTCATAACTCCAGATCTCCTTCGCACTTCATCATTTCTCACTCGATCCATACGTGTCACTCAACAAATACTCCTCAGACACATGACCTCCATAACATTCAATCTCTTTCTCTCTGCTTCTCCCATATTCCATGTTTCAGCCCCATATAACGCAGTCTTTACCACTACTTCATGCAGACTTCTCTTTACATCCATTCTAAGCGAACGACATCTAAACACTTTATATCAATTCCTCCCAGCACTTTTCCTACTTCATTCATTCTAACTTCACCTCTACATCTATTCTTCCATCCACAGCAACATGTGATCCAAAATACTTAAAACACTCTACCTCTTCAAGCAACTCACCATTCAAAACTACATTCGTCCTCCTACCATCTGCCAACCTAGTACACTTCATCATTTCATCATTTTACTCTTAATCGCATTTACTCTCAGTTTCCTCCTTTCACACTCCCTTCCAAAACTCCTCTACCAAATGTCTCAATCTCTTCTACGAATCAGCCACCAGTGCAGTATCATCAGCAAACATCAGCTGCTTCAGATCCCATTCTCTACCATCAGCATTCATCAGCCTCAAACCTCCACCTAACACTGTCACATTCACCTCCCTTACAACATCAACAACATTATCCATATAAATATTAAACGACCAAGGCGACATCACACATCTCTGTCGCAGCCCCACTTTCACGGGAAACCAATCACTCACAGTATTTCCCACTCTCACACACGCTCTACTATATAGATTAAACAATACCGTAACAAATACTCCTCGCTGTCGAAATTTTGTTACATTAGGGTTTATGCGTTGATAATTATTTTCTTCAGCAAATTATCGAAAAAAAAATGCACTGATAAATAAAAATGTTATATGACCTGATGAAAAAAGTAGAATTCCACAAAAAAACATTTCATGATAACTGTTGTTTGCGAAACGCTTCATAAAAACACTGTAGTTCTTTTCATGAAATGCATTTGTATGTCTGAAAAAAAAAAAAAAATCAGCACAGTTGCGATTGTGGTGAGGAATGGAGGTTGTAAATATACCACACATTTTGCCAACAAACAAATGTACTGACAAAGTAAACAGTTAGGCCTGATATAATACCCAATTATTTACAAACACAAATGGTTTTGCCTCGAAACTCGACTTCACTTTTTACACGCCAGAATTTACGACAAACTCAACCCCTCGCCTTCTACAGTGCGCTTCACAGTCATTCTTTTTAAAGGTGTTCTTTTTCCTGTGATCAATCTTCGAGACATACCTTATTTCATTCGCAAAAGTAAATATGCAGTAGTTAGAGGTGCTGGACCGACCACGCACTGCTTTAAGTCATGCACAATTGGTGACTCTCACTGTCTTTATATCTCTGTGCGGAGTTTTACTTTGCCTTTTTTTAGAAGTCAAAAGAAAATGCTGAGGACATGCAAACTTGCTTCGTCCAAAGAAAGCTGACTAAACTAATGTCAGAATCATGATACGTTCATTTCCAAATATCTGCACACATTACGTTTGAAAGCTCAGTATTCATAGGCATTGTATAAGACTGACTAAAGAAAACAGTTGTACAATTAACCACCTCTGGATATTAGACACAGGATCGTTCAACTCTTGTATTAGAGACTTGGGGATAAAATGAGGTATAGCTGTGTAATAGACGGGTGCTGCTGCTGCTGAGAGAGAGAGAGAGAGAGAGAGAGAGAGAGAGAGAGAGAGAGAGAGAGAAAGAGAGAGAGATGATACACTATAGTTAATGGAGAGACTGAAGCATGAAGGTACAGCTCTCATACCAGAGTGTGTGTGTGTGTGTGTGGGTGTGTGGGTGTGCTATTAGCAGTAACAGGACGTTATAGCCAATATGTGGAACGAAGTGGTTATGTCTTTAAGAAGGCAAAATAAACTCGCTCAGGAAAAGGAGTTACGAAAATTCCTGTGACTGAAAATATGAATAAAGGGTGCAAAATGTTCAGGCAGAAAATGTTTCCCGTTTTTCCACGTTTAGGCTACTCAGTTATTCAGTTAGATATACAGATTTAACATTGGCTATCGCGGGTTATTAAACTTTTAAGTAAAGCTGAGACTTATAAAGCTAAAAAATTATGATTGATTAGATACATGGTTGATACAGTATACAACAATATCACTGAACACTGCTGATACCTCCTCCTTCCTCCCTCCCTCCCTCCTTTTTTTTTTTTTTTTATGTTCCTGTTTCTGGATATTTTCCACCCCAGATAATAGTGGGAGTTTGGCATATGAGATGATGATGATGATGATGAGGAGGAGGAAGAGGAGGAGGAGGAGAAGGAGGAGGAGGAAGAGGAGGAGGAGGAAGAGGAGGATGAGGAGGAGGAGGAGGAAGAGGAGGAGGAAGAGGAGGAGGAAGAGGAAGAGGAGGAAGAATTAACACTTTCTAGAACTTAAAACTATTTAAATTTCATGCTCAGGAGCATGACGTAGCGGTGATGGGTACAAGGAAGGTTGTATCTACTTTTACTGTTCAATAATATTCTCCTCGTATATATTTAATTGTCGAAATAGGAAGTATTATGTAGTGAATACTTAACAGAGTCAAGGAATTAAATTCTAGGTTATCTATGACATGATTAAAATACATAAATATAAATTTAGTGACACTCATGATTTTTACTTGAAAAATAAATGGTGCGAAAATGAACCCCTTCGACCGGGATGTGATTTTCTTTCCTTGTATTCCTGCTACCACCAGGCGGTTTTACATGGATCAGGAAGGACTTTACTCAATCTGTCGCGTCATCGGGCGCCTAGGAAGGCAGCCCCAAGGGTCCCATTCTGCCTAAATAATGGCCTGGGTGGAGGTATAACACTGTGCAAAATTTCTTTTTACCAGATAAAAGATTGTGGCCGTAAATTTATACGTGCACCTCTCCAAAGGGGATAGTGAACCAAGGAGGGTCACATTCTGTCAAAAAACTGGTCTGGGTGGAAATCTACCATGGGCCAAAATTTCGTTGTCCTAGGTAAAATGCTGTCATACTGCCACTATCACCAATGCCCGTAGCCTGCCATAAATACCACTACATCACTACAACAGCCATCACTACCACCTTTTGGCACTACAACCAATACCAGTAACACAACCGACGTCACAATGAAGGATGTAATTGTCAAGGATAGACCTATCTTCCATTACAAACTCTTGTTTTTCCCCATTCCACATCTCCATTCTTCTGTATATTAGCTTTCTCTTCAATCTTTAATAGAATTATCTTTTTATTCAATTCATCTCACTGTATATGAGTTACACCACCACTCCATATACATCATCCACCCACCTAAACCATCCTCCAACCTATACCAACCATCCATCTACACTATCCCATCACCTACACCGTCCACCCACCCAAGAACACTGTCCTTCCACCTACTGTATACCACCCCACCACCTAAACATCCTTCCGCCTACACCTGCCACCCACAAACAATATCTTTCCTTCTACACTACCGGCGCTCGTACACCACCCACCTGTCTACAACACCCACTCACCTACGTTATTCTTTCACCTACACCACCCACCCGTCTATATTATCCATTCCTCAACACCGCCCACCCACCTACATAGCCCACCAGTGAACAAAACCCACCCACCTATGCAGCCCAACCGTCTTTAAAAATCATCCATTTACATCGTCCCTCAACTTTCACTGCCCACCCATCCACCACGCCCACTCCAGTAACCATTCTCTTGCTTATAAAAAGCTATGATTATGGTCGCTTCGTGGAAAAGTATGGGGGAAGCCCTTGTTCAAGAGTGGACTTGTGATGGCAAATTTTACATACCTATCTATCTATCTACAATAACTATCTATCTATCTACCTATCTATCTACCTATGTCATAAAAAGACTTTTTAGTTACTTGTAGAGAAGTTATATATATTAGACTTGTGGACGAGCGGTTGTTATACTTGAGTTGTTTGTACGTTGATAATCTTGGTTCCCATTTGTCATGTAGTGACAGGAGAGATAAAGAAGAGTATGGGACTATTTTTATTTGTCTTGGAAATATTAACAAGTCTCTCACACACGAGTGAAGTTAGGTAGAGTCCCGCGAGCTACCTCCTGTCTCGCTCTCTCTCTCTCTCCATGTTGCTAAGCCTTTCTTCCCACTACCTGCCGATTCTATGGCCTCTCTCCTTCTGAGCTCTCCTAAATTCTAGTGAAACAGGAGTCGTGTCACGTGTGTTCCCTGTGGTTGGAAAGTTCTAGAAGCCTGTGTGTGAGTATGTGTGTATGTGTGTGTATGGTCACTAGGCTTTGTTCACCTGGTGTATCGCTGACAAACTAACTGCATCATCTCCTGACTGGCTACTTCGTAATCTGTCGTCAGCTTTTCCTCAGTGTAACTTGCAAGATCATTTCCCATTCTCAGGCACGCATAGAGCTGTCTATCTGTCTATTTATCTATCTATCTATTATGTTTTGTAATTATAATATGGAGTCCTAACATATGCTCGGTACACGCCACGGGAGGTCCTCCGACAGCAATCATCATTGACATATGCTAATCTATTATTATATAATATTGATTATAATATTGTATACATATAACATTCATAGTAAATAGCAATTATCCAGTAATATTACATTTTAAACAAGTTGTATACATATTTGAATAAATGCAATGGTTGTTGTATAACATTTTGTAAGATGTGTATGTATAACAGACATACGCATATAACTGTGCAATGGTAATACTGCTAGGTTATACATTACATATTGAGTTATCCCTTTAGTAATGTCTAATATTTCACCTAACTTGTATGATGATACTGGTAATACAGAATTGTGGTACAGTTGTATGACTTATAACATTGTAGTAGCATTTAAAGTTACATAAAAGTTACATCTTGTTAATGCAACTGTTACATAATTGGCAAAGTGTAACATAATGCAATCGTTTGTCGTTACATAATTGTTACATATCGTTTGTAGTTACATAATTGTAGTTAAAGTTACATAAAAGTTACATCTTGTTAATGCAACTGTTACATAAATGGTACATATTTTTTGTAGTTACATAATTGTAGCAAGTGTAACATAATGCAATCGTTTGTCGCTACATTATTATAATATGGAGTTACATAATTGTTACATATCGTTTGTAGTTGCATAATTGTAGCAAGTGTAACATAATGCAATCGTTTGTCGTTACATAATTGTAATAATTGCAGTCCTTACATATGAATCCGGTCATGCTGCGGTCGATGATAGTGATGATGTGCCAAGCCACTTGCTTGTGGAGACAACAATTTGCTTTTTTGTTTGTAGTTTATGTGGTACTTTGGCATATGTAGTAACACTTACACTTATTTTCATTTGTTTGTTATGTGATCTTACTCTATTTCTCTTTTTTCTTTCTTACTTTTTCTTTCTTTTCTTTTTTTTTTTTTTTGTATGTATTGATTTTCTATAGTTTGTTTTTCTTCGCTTGTGTACGCTTTTTCTATGTTGTTCATGGTTGCATAATTACTGGCTAATTTCCTTGGGATACTTTTTTAAAGTTTAGTTTATATTGCACAGGTATTACTGAAAATGATATTATATAGCCCCATATTTTGTTATTTTATATAAAAAATATATACACTATATACAGTATTAACTATATACATTGACTTGTTGTTCACTTGTACCTATCGTGGCCAATATATGTGTCAGCACTGTGTGGAAATCATTGTCTTCATGATTGTGTTGAAGATGTTCACTCTTGCTAACGTCATTTGTGTTGGCCATTTTTTTTTTTTCTGGTTTTCCTTATAATTTAACTTATATGTTTCCACTAGGTAGCTTTAATTAATAAATGTTTAATACAGTTCTTTTAATCGCTCACTGAGTAACTGTGATGGTATATATTCTTTTCACTTTGTAGATATAATAATGTATAGCTGTATGTATGAAACACGTATTTTATGTAGGTATAAATGGTAACACTCGTTGGTAGTAAATAAATGTTATAATAAATGAATGAATATATACAGTGTAGAATATTTATTGTTGGTGATTATTTAGTGTTTGAGTTATGCAGATAACTGAAGTAAGTATGTGTATTTAAGCTGTAACTATACAGCACGTTTTATATGTTTGTGCAGAAGCTTATTGTCTATCACTGTGTATTGTATAAATGAAGTAACTATGTAACTCACTAATTTTTAACGTGGTGGGAATGGTGTTAGTGATGGTGCAGGTGGTGAGTTGACTGACGTGGCGTCTTTTCAGCAAGCACGCATGATGACGTCGACTTCCCACACTGGTAGCTGTGGTGAGTGAATGAGTAGCGATGAGTAACTTGAGTGAAGACGAGTGAGTAAGATGAGTTGTGAATATGGACTTGGTATTTGCTTCGTCGTCTTGACCTCTTCACTCCTGCGTCAGCGGTGGAGGTTGGGTGGATGTAGCAGAGAGAGGAGGGTGAGGTCTGGTGGTTATGAGTTGTGAGTCGTGTCTCACTCTTCGTTTGTTTGTTTTGTTTTTTCTTACTTGATGTATTCTTGGTCCTTTTTTCTTGTGATTTACTCGTTGTAGGATGAAGACTGCCGCTACTTGTAGGTGCATGTAGAAGATTATACAGACGACTCGTAGAGTTGTTACTTGTAGTGGATTGTAGATGGTTGTAGTTCGTTGGTTCGTCGTAGAAATTTCAAGATTGTTTGTATCAGTACTTTGTTAAACTACTTGCAAGGCGTCCTGTGACCTCTTCACCTCTACATCAGCGTGATGATCGGGGAGACGGAGGGGGCTGGTTGGAGAGAATACTATCAGGAGCTAGTTGTGAGTTGTTGGTTGTGAGAGGTATTCTTGTTTTCAATCTTGATATTTTGTAGGAATTCACTGTTGATTCGTAGAAGAGGTTCGTATATGTTCACTGCTACCAAATGTCATAAAATGACATTTGTAGTTACTTGTAGAGAAGTTATATATATTAGACTTGTGGACGGGCGGTTGTTATACTTGAGCTGTTTGTACGTTGATAATCTTGGTTCCCATTTGTCATGTACTGACAGGAGAGATAAAGAAGAGTATGGGACTATTTTTATTTGTCTTGGAAATATTAACAAGTCTCTCACACACGAGTGAAGTTAGGTAGAGTCCCGCGAGCTAACTCCTGTCTCTCTCTCTCTCTCTCTCCATGTTGCTAAGCCCTTCTCCCCACTACCTGCCGATTCTATGGCCTCTCTCCTTCTGAGCTCTCTTTCCTAAATTCTGGTGAAACAGGAGTCGTGTCACGTGTGTTCCCTGTGGTTGGAAAGTTCTAGAAGCCTGTGTGTGAGTATGTGTGTATGTGTGTGTATGGTCACTAGGCTTTGTTCACCTGGTGTATCGCTGACAAACTAACTGCATCATCTCCTGACTGGCTACTTCGTAATCTGTCATCAGCTTTTCCTCAGTGTAACTTGCAAGATCATTTCCCATTCCCAGGCTCGCATAGAGCTGTCTATCTGTCTATTTATCTATGTATCTATTATGATTTGTAATTATAATATGGAGTCCTAATGAGTAGTGGGTGAGAAGTGCCTGGTGTCAGTCACACGTTGCTTGGCATGGCAGACTCACCATGTGCTGAGATGACATCACAACGCGAGTCTGCCATGCCGAGCAACGTGTGACTGACACCAGGCACTTCTCACCCGCTACTCATTACTCATTTCTTCTCAGTGCTAAAATTAGCTATATTCAACTTTTTTTGCTTATTTCCATATATACACTTATACACTCACTATCTATCATTTATTTCAACTTATTTACTCATCTATTTTGTTAGGACATAAATAAACAAAAGGCGTATTTCATAACACAATATCTTAATGACAGGAATATTTTCGCCACCACCCACGTTAATACCAGATGACACACAATTTGCCACAACAACAGACTCACAATTAAGAGAGCACCAAGGCAACCCACCCCTTGTACAAACCTCACCACAAACTAAAGACCAAGAAACAAATATGGCAGTTTCAGATGATGAGTGGGAAACCCCCTCTGACGTAGCAAGTGTGGACTTTGTCGCTGACTTGCACACGTATGCCAATATACTTAACAGGGTTCAACGGTCCGGTTGTACATATCCCACCTCTGCCACCAAATGTCATAAAAAGACTTTGTAGTTACTTGTAGAGAAGTTATATATATTAGACTTGTGGACGAGAGGTTGTTATACTTGAGTTGTTTGTACGTTGATAATCTTGGTTCCCATTTGTCATGTAGTGACAGGAGAGATAAAGAAGAGTATGGGACTATTTTTATTTGTCTTGGAAATATTAACAAGTCTCTCACACACGAGTGAAGTTAGGTAGAGTCCCGCGAGCTACCTCCTGTCTCTCTCTCTCTCTCTCTCTCTCTCTCTCTCTATGTTACTAAGCCCTTCTCCCCACTACCTGCCGATTCTATGGCCTCTCTCCTTCTGAGCTCCCTTTCCTAAATTCTGGTGAAACAGGAGTCGTGTCACGTGTGTTCCCTGTGGTTGGAAAGTTCTAGAAGCCTGTGTGTGAGTATGTGTGTATGTGTGTGTATGGTCACTAGGCTTTGTTCACCTGGTGTATCGCTGACAAACTAGTAAACTGCATCTTCTCCTGACTGGCTACTTCGTAATCTGTCGTCAGCTTTTCCTCAGTGTAACTTGCAAGATCATTTCCCATTCCCAGGCTCGCATAGAGCTGTCTATCTGTCTATTTATCTATCTATCTATTATAATTTGTAATTATAATGTGGAGTCCTAACACCTTATATATATATATATATATATATATATATATATATATATATATATATATATATATATATATATATATATATATATATTACGCCGTGTCCCCATTTTTCGGTAAGGGCTAAGGCGATGCCCCTGGGTAGAGGACTTAGGTTTGAAGCGTGTAGCACTTTATGACCGGATGCCCTTCCTGATGGCTACCACTGACCCTTGGGTGGACTCGAACCTCTGACCCTTCGGCCTAGCCACTGAGCCACGGCTGCTACAGCATTAAATATATATATATATATATATATATATATATATATATATATATATATATATATATATATATATATATATATATATATATATATCTTTATATATTTTTATATATATATATCTATATATATATATATATATATATATATATATATATATTTATTTATATATATCTGTCTTTCTATCTATCTATCTATATCTATCTATCTATCTATTTAGCTATCTATCTATCTATCTATAAGGTGATGAGTGCGGATGCTTACCATCCACTCACTTGATGTAGTGCTGCTCTCAGATGTCTTCCCTTTCCTCTCCTCCATCCTTCTTTCTCATCCTTGATCTCCCACTCCTTTCATCCTCTTCTGTCATTCCTTCATTCATTTCTCGTCCTGCCTACGGGTGACTACACTCCCTCTTCTTTCTTTCCTTCATTCTTTCCTCTTCGTTCTGCCTGTGGGTGACTCTACACGAAGTGACAAGCCAAATGGTTTCCTGTACACCAGGAAACCATGCACTAAGCCGGATGGTAACAGTATAACCAAATATTGACTCCTGGTGGTTTACTGGGTATTTACGGTGCTCCAGATCGGATTGACCCGGTAAAGGTTTGTATTGAAGGGGTGGTTTTGGTTTATTGCTCATGTAATGCCACTCAGGGATGAAAGAGGCTGGCTGGTCACTCTCATCTTCAATGTCAGGACCAACTTGCCTAGTCCCGGGCTCCTACGCCCTTCATGGGGCAACGTAGGATTGGGTGATATATACAGTATATAATGAGGTACCGTCTTCGACGGCGCGGACCAGGGGACCCTCTATAGATACATAGGGCTCCACCGAATATAACAAATAAGGTGGCACAAAAATTACATCTCACCAGAAACTATGTGGCAGGGAGGTGAGATTATTTGCCACAATCCTCCCAACCAAACATGAGTTCTATTGCGAAGTATTTGACGGGCGTTTCTGTTGGATCATCGTTTACTAAAGGTCCAACCGCACTGCCTCCTGTGCTTACGGACAGTGTGTCACCGAAAATGAGTAGGCACTGTGTTGGAAAATTAGACTCTTGGATATTAAACAAACTGAGATCCATGAAGATCTATGCATACAATGTAAGAAGCCTCGCAGAAGATTACAAACTTGATAACGTAATGACAGAACTGGAAAACATTAGTTGGGATATTGTAGGTTTGAGTGAGATTCACAGAAGAGAAGAATAAGTAATTCAGCTCGAAGACAGCAACCACCTATTTTACTACAGAGGAAGGGAAAATGAAAGAGTTAGTGGTGTAGGATTTCTAATTAACAGAAATCTTGCAGACAATATTGTTAAATTCAGCAGTGTATCTGACAGAGCTGCATTTGTTGTCTTTAGACGTGCAAAAAATATACCCTGAAGGTAATACAAGTATATGCACCAACTTCTCAAAGCCCAGATGAAGAAATTCTATGATGACATCTCCCAGATTATGGAAGAAGAAATGACAATATATACTATACTCATGGGAGACTTCAATGCAAAAGTTGGGAAGTCAAAAAATGGAGACGCATGTATGAGAAAATTTGGAGTGGGAGAAAGGAATGAAAGAGGAGATATGCTGGTAAATTTTGCTGACATGTTTAACACGAGAATAACGAACACATTCTTCCACAAAAGAACAGGGAGAAAGTGGACCTGGAGAAGCCTAAATGGAGAAACAAAGAATGAAATCGACTTCATTATAGCAGATAAGAATAACACGATCACAAATGTCACAGTTATCAACAAAGGAAATATCGGAAGTGACCATAGAATGGTGGGTTGCACAGCAAGATTTAACATCAAAAGTGAAAGAAAGAAGATGATTAAGGATAAAAAGAGCTGCCCAATAAAAGTAAACGAAAACAAACAACCTTTGATTTGGAAAAAAGGAAGAGATTTCAGGCTCTAAGTAATGCTGAATGTGACATTGATGAGCTGTATGACAGATTAACAAAAGTGCTAAGAGAATCAGCAGAGGTAGCAGGAAAACCTAATACAACCAAAGCCAAGAAATATTCAGAAAAGACACTCGAGCTTATGAAAAAACAAAAGCAAAGGAAAGTAAAAACAAAGAAAGACGAAATAGAACAAGCGGAATTAAATAAGCTTATCAACAAAAGACAAAGAGAATAAAAAAGAAGGAGAAACATGGATCAGATCAAAGAAACCATCAAAAATGGAAAAAGTCTGAAACAGGTGCGAAGTAAAATGGCACTAGGAAAGCAACAGATGACATCACTGAAAGATAAAAATGGTGAAGAATTAAATGCCGAGATAAGATTGTGAAGAGAGTTGAAGAATTTTACAAAGAACTGTATGCGTAAAAGAGAGTAGTACCAATAGCTAGCTTTTCAGTTGACACAAGTGAAATACCTGAGGTAACACTGGACGAAGTATAAATTTGTCTTAAAAATATGTAACGAGGGAAGGCTCCGGGAGAAGATGGAATAGCAACAGATTTACTGTTGAATGCAGGAGTAGAAGTACGAAACAGGCTTGCTCACTTATTTACCCAGTGTATAAAACAGAAGAAAATTCCCAAAACATGGTATAATGCAATAGTTATTTTACTCTACAAAAAGGTAAAAAGGTGACTCAAAATATCTTAATAACTATCGACCCATCACCTATTATCAGTCATTACAAACTCTTCACTAAAGTCCTTACGAACAGAATAACAACAATTTTGGGGGAAAACCAACCTCGTGAACAGGCAGGATTCCAAAGCGGGTATTCGACCAATGATCATCTACACACAATGAATCAGCTAACTGAGAAAACTACAGAATTATTATAAACCACTGTGCTTAGGTTTTGTTGATTACGAAAAGGCTTTCGACTCAGTGGAGCACACAGCAATTATAAATTCAGTGCGAGAACAAGGAGTGAATGAGAACATTGTAAAACTGCTCGAAAACATATATAAAGAGGGAACTGCTACAGTTACGTTACATAAGGAATCAGAAAAAATTAATATTGAGAAGGGCGTGTGTCAGGGAGATACAATTTCACCAAAATTATTTACAGCATGCTAGAACTATTTTCAGAAAGCTAGACTGCGAAGACAAAGGAGTGAACATAGATGGAGAAAAGCTAAACCATTTAAGATTTGCAGATGACATTGTCCTAATCTCAGAAACAGCGGAGGTATTGCAAGAAATGTTAAATGACCTGAACAGAGAAAGTCTGAAGGTAGGACTGAAGATGAACCGGAGTAAAACTAATGTTTAATCCACACACACCAAAGAGCATCAGAATAAGCTATGAAATTCTTGAAGTAGTTGGGGAGTACAACTACTTGGGACAAGTACTTTAATAAACGAAACATCATGATAACGAAATAAAAAGACGCATTACAATTGGATGAAAAGCTTTTGGTAAACATAGAGACATTATGAAATGTAGCCAGTTTGTATGAAATAAAAAATGTATAACGAATGTATAATTCCAGCTATGACGTATGGTTGTGAGACCTGGAAATTGACAAAATCAGTGGAAAATAAATTAATCCGTTCTCAGAGGGCAACGGAGGGGTCAATGTTGGGAATATCTTTAAGAGACAGGAAACGATCAACTTGGGTTAGAGAGCAGACTAAAGTCAAAGATATTATAGAAGTTATAAAAGAACACAAATGGAGGTGGGCAGGCCATATAACAAGAATAAGGGATAACCGATGGAGTAAGAGGCTGACTGACTGGACACCAAGAGATTGTAAGCGTAGCAGAAAAAGGCCAGACAGGAGATGGAGAGATGAGATAGAGAAGTTTGCGGGGAAAGCGTGGCAAATATTAGCTCATTCAAGGAATTCATGGAAAAGGTTGGGTGAGGCCTTTGTTCAGCAGTGGACTAATAATGGCTGATAATGATGATGATGATATATATATATATATATATATATATATATATATATATATATATATCTATAACCCATTGGATCCCAGGGGTGCTGGGCGAGGCTTTACACTGGGAGGGTACTATGCGTACCGCCCTCCGCCCATAGGCTCATAGTCGCGAAGCTCATAGGTACCTACCCGGGGGTTCCCTACTTTTTAAAGACTTGAAAAATCCCAGTTCCGTACAATAATCGGGACATTGGGCTCCAATGGGATATATATATATATATATATATATATATATATATATATATATATATATATATATATATATATATATATATATATATATATATATATATATATATATCACTAGCCATTGCAAGTCTACTGCTGATAGTGGCCTACCCCAACCTTTACCACAAATTCCTTGACTGAACCAATCTCTGCCACGTTTTGCCTGCAGACTTCTCTGTCTCATCGCTCCACCTCCTGTCTGGGCTTTTTCTGCTACGCTTATAATCTCCTGAAGTCCACTCAGTCAACCACTTGCTTCAACGGTAATCCTTTATTCTTATTACATGACCTTCCGACCTCCGTTTCTGTTCTTTTATGCCTTCAATAATGTCTGACTTTATGCTGCACTCTCATTTAAATTGATCTTCTCCTGTCTCTAAATAATATTCCCAATACTGGCCTTTCCATTGCTCTTTGAGAGTGGATTAGTTGATTTTCCATCGATTTTGTCAGTTTCCAGGTCTCACAACCGTATGTCGTCCTGGTATTATACATTCGTTATGTACTCTTCATTTCATAGATACTGGCAAGCTAATTTTTCCTTATGTCTCTGTGTTTATTGAAAGCTTTCCATCCAGTTGCAATGCTTCCTTTTCTTTCCCTTGCCGTGGTCGTTCGTTATTTCTAGTATTTGCCCCAAGTAATTGTAATCCTCGACTTCAAGAATTTATAGGCTTATTATGATGACGCTCTTTGGTGTATTTGGATTAAATATTACATTAGTTTTGCTACGGGTCTTCTTTAACTCTACCTTGAGACTTTCTCTGTTGTGGTCATTTAACATTTCTTGCAATGCTTCTGCTGTTTCTAATAGTAGGACAATGTCATCTGCAGATCTTAAATGGTTTAGTTTTTCTCCAGGTGATGCCCAGGAGTGGGAGGTGGCTTCTCATGTGTGCTTTCCTGTAGGAGGCACAGGACTACTGCTGGATGCTGGGTCATCGAGAATGGGCTGCTGGTCGGCGTGGAGAGAGGTCTTTCCCTTGTGGGACCTCAGTGGGGAAGGCGGTTCTCTGGGCTGGGACCGAACAGGGCAAGCAGGCGTGCTTGCCTCCGCCTGCTCCAGGAGGGGGACTGCCTGCTGGCAGGGCTGAGGAGATCATGCTCCGGAGTCCTAGGGGGTGCCCCTCGGCGTCTGGGGGCTACGGTCTCTGCTGGATCGGGCCGCCATCAGGAACTGCCTGCGACATCCCTTCCTTGTAGAGTCCGTCAGTTGAGGGCGTCGCCCAGACACCAGCTGCAGGGGACTGTTCCCCAGGCTCGTGATGGGCCTTCGCCAAAGCTCCTCCAGCTGCAACTCCTCGGAGGAACTGCACCTGTGAGGAGAGAGAGAAAGGCGCCCCACTTGGCCTCTGGATGGGTGGTGGGCCGAGCCAGGGACTTCCTCCAGAAGGGTAGTCACCAGGGCAGTGGATGAAGGGCATACGGTGGCCATTCCTTCCTTCCCGGTGCGGCTGGTGGCCGTCACCGCAGTTCCACAAACCCTCGAGACAACAGCCGAAGAGCGGACAGTGGCCGTCTCTTCCTCTCCAGTGTGGCTGGTGGCCATCACCGTGGTGCTTCTCCCTGAGGAGGTGGCTGCAGCTAAAGAGCAGCTGGTGGCCGTCACTGCGGTGCTGCAGGGGGCAACAGCTAAAGAGCGGCTGGTGGATCTCTCTTCTTTCCCAGTGCGACTGGTGGCCATCACCGTGGTGCTTCTCCCAGGTGTGGCTGCAGCTAAAGAGTGGCTGGTGGCCCTCTCTTCTTTCCCGGTGTGGCTGGTAGCCATCACTGCGGTGCTGCAGGGGGCAACAGCTAAAGACCGGCTGGTGGATCTCTCTTTCCCAGTGCGACTGGTGCCCATCACCGCGGTGCTGCTTGGGACTGTAATGAGACAAATCCCACCCTGATCCTGGTGAGGGCTGGCCTGGCTGCAGTGTAGTCTGCTGGGGTGGCATTCCTGCTGGTGGCTGCATTATGGGGAAGAGGGGTGCAGGGTCACGGGGGACATAGTCCCATCTCACACGGGTCTTACGCGCTCCCTATGCCCCGTCCTTGTTGTCTCCTCCTGGGGTGGGTGTTGGGCTGTGGGTCCTCCCTGGGGAGGGTGTTATGACACCCCTCCCTGGGCCTCTTGTGGGAGTAGCCACTTCAAGCATAACGAAAAAAGCAATAATTCTCGTACACCCCACCGGAGTCAAAGGTTATGATTGTTTGTTGGTACCTACTGTAAGTCTTAACCTAATTTAAAACTCCTACAGCATTTCATGAAGTATTTCGCAATCAGAGTAAGTGAGCCGTGTTAAAGACAAGGCAAAAATAAAAAAGAGACTCGTGATAATATTTAACAGCTATGGATATTTGTGAATCGAAAGAGTTGGCCGTCAAGATCCTTTATAAATTCGACTAAAGGTTCGATATCCACAGAAACAACTGTAAGGTTTTCGGTCATGTTTTGCCACCGCCTTCATGCTCCAGTCGCTTGTCCTTATAACGTTCAGCCCAGTAATGCACTCATTCCACCCGCGCGAAGCTGGGGCGAGTGTTGTTTTGTTCATGTGTGTGTGTGTGTGTGTGAACATTTACCCAAGCTTGCAGAACAAGAGCAGGTGTCATGGTTTGAGTGCTGCATTTGTGTCAACATTTCTACCTGTAACTGTCGATCTGGTAACAAAATACTCAGGGAATTTTTGTCAAATTTTAACCAGACATGATGAAAGGCTTCAAGGCCAGCCGGTGACGAAATCTATTGTATTTTTTTTTTTTTTTTTTTTAGAACAGGAGCTCACAGATGAATGTCACAGTGCTGGGTAAAAATTTGATCTAGCATTTTCAACTTAAAAAGTTTTATGCAATTTGGGGTAGACTTAGGGATATGGCTGATGGCAGGGTAAAAACGAAATGATTCACTTTCGAGGACAGTCAGAGGTCAAAGTCATGGGGCCAAAGTTCGAACCGCGTATGTGATTGTCAGAAAAATAACTCATAGTTTCGTTCGATATTAAATAAACTTTATGGATGGGTTGAGAGTCAGCCAGCGGGTAAAGCGGTTGTTTTATTTTTTAAAGCAAAAGGTCAAAGGTCAAGGTCACATGACCAAGTGAAGTGGAACAGTATTTTTTTTTATATAGACCAAAAGCTTAGGGAAAGGCTAAGAATAGAGGAAGAATAAATGGATTCAGCTGTCAGTCCAGGCCACAGGGAAAAGACAAACGCCAAGATCACAGGGCAAAGTTAATTCAAACGTCTTTAACCGTGGGGAGGCAACCTTACTAATCATGACACAGTAGATAACCTGGGGTAGGATATACCCCACAAGATATATATATATTGGTGGAGGATTAGTGCCCCTCCCTGTAAAACAATTAACTCTAAGCCCTTGGCCACCCCGATTGGGATACATGACGTCTGTCAATGAATGAAAAAAAAAAGAATATATATATATATATATATATATATATATATATATATATATATATATATATATATATATATATATATATATATTGGACAATGAGACGGGAAGATTGAGATGAATGTTGGGGATATCTTGAGTAGTTAGCACAATATAGGATGTGGTGGTGTGAGGTCATCTAGGACAAATGAATCCCCTAGGGTGCCGCAGGAAATGATTGATATATATATATATATATATATATATATATATATATATATATATATATATATATATATATATATATATATATATATATATATATATATATATATATATATATATATATATATATATACTTTGCATAAAAAAAGTTCACTAGTCCAAGTGGAATTTTTATAGACAAAGGGTGCTTACCCTGCCTGAACGATTGTGCATCTATATGTGTACTCCTATCTCTTTATATATTCATCTGACTTGTATATCTACCTGCCAACATACTTAAAAATGCAACTATTTGACGATTAATCCATCTGTTTATTCTGTTCATCCATCTCCATCAGTCTAGGTACCCATCAGTCCCCTGGTCTGTGCACCTGAATTTCTATCTATATATCTCAATCTATATGTTTCTTTCCCTGTCTGTCTTTGATTTTGTCTCTATCTATGTCTATCTATCTATCTGTCTATCTATCTGTCAGCCTATCTATCTGTCTGTCTATCAATCTGTCAGTTTATCTCTATCTATCTATCTATTATCTATCTATCTATCTATCTATATATCTATCTGTCTCTCGTATATCTGTATCTATGGACAAGGCTGGGGGAGGCCTTTGTTTAGCAGAGGACTTGTGATGGCTGCTGATGATGATGATGTCCACGAATTCCCTGCCTGAGTCATTCTTTGCCACGTTTTCCCTGCAAATTTCTCTATCTCATCGCTCCACCTCCTGTCTGGCCTTTTTCTGCTACGCTTACAATCTCTTGGTGTCCAGTCAGTCAACCTCTGGCTCCATCGATTATCCCTTATTCTTGCTACATGACCTGCCCACCTCCATTTCTGTTCTTTTATAACTTCTATAATATCTTTGACTTTAGTCTGCTCTCTCACCCAAGTTGATCTTTTCCTGTCTCTTAAAGATATTCCCAACATTGACCTTTCCATTGCTCTCTGAGATCGAATTAATTTATTTTCCATCGATTTTGTTAGTTTCCAAGTCTCACAACCATACGTCATAGCTGGAATTATACTTTCGTTATATACTTTTCGTTTCATACAAATTTTGCCTTGTCTTTAACACGGCTCACTTACTCTGATTGCGAAATACTTCGTGAAATGCTGTAGGAGTTTTAAATTAGGTTAAGACTTACAGTAGGTACCAACAAGCAATCATAACCTTTGACTCCGGTGGGGTGTACGAGAATTACTGCTTTTTTCTTCATGCTTGAAGTGCCCACCCCCACAGGAGGCCCAGGGAGGGGTGTCGCAACACCCTCCCCAGGGAGGACCCACAGCCAAACACCCACCCCAGGAGTAGACCACAAGGAGGCGCATAGGGAGTGCGTAAGACCCGGGTGAGACAGGACTATGTCCCCCGCGACCCTGCACCCCTCTTCCCCATAATACAGCCACCAGCAGGAATGCCACCCCAGCAGACTACACTGCAGCTAGGCCAGCTCTCACCAGGATCAGGGTAGGACTTGACTCATTACAGTCCCAAGCAGCACCACGGTGATGGCCACCAGTCGCACTGGGAAAGAGAGATCCACCAGCCGGTCTTTAGCTGTTGCCCCCTGCAGCACCGCAGTGATGGCCACCAGCCACACCGGGAAAGAAGACAGGGCCACCAGCCACTCTTTAGCTGCAACCACACCTGGGAGAAGCACCACGGTGATGGCCACCAGTCGCACTGGGAAAGAAGAGAGATCCACCAGCCGCTCTTTAGCCGTTGCCCCCTGCAGCACTGCAGTGACGGCCACCAGCTGCTCTTTAGCTGCAGCCGCCTCCTCAGGGAGAAGCACCACGGTGATGGCCACCAGCTGCACCGGAGAGGAAAAGACGGCAACTGTCCGCTCTTCGGCTGTTGTCTCGAGGGTTTGTGGAACTGTGGTGACGGCCACCAGCCGCACCGGGAAGGAAGGAATGGCCACCGTATGCCCTTCATCCACTGCCCTGGTGACTACCCTTCTGGAGGAAGTCCCTGGCTCGGCCCACCACCCATCCAGAGGCCAAGTGGGGACCCTTTCTCCCTTTCCTCACTGGTGCAGTTCCTCCGTGGAGTTGCAGCTGGAGGAGCTTTGGCGAGGGCCCATCACGAGCCTGGGGATCAGTGCCCTGCAGCCAGTGTCCAGGCGATGCCCTCAACTAACGGACTCTACAAGGAAGGGATGCCACAGGCAGTTCCTGATGGCGGCTCGATCCAGCAGAGACCATACCCCCCAGACGCCCAGGGGCACCCCTAGGACTCTGGGGCATGATCTCCCCAGCCCTGCCAGCAGGCAGTCCCCCTCCAGGAGCAGGCGGAGGCAAGCACGCCTGCTTGCCCTGTTCGGTCCCAGCTCAGGGAACTGCCTTCCCCACTGAGGCCCCACTAGGGAAAGGCCCCTTTCCACACCGACCAGCAGCCCATTCTGGATGACCAAGCATCCAACAGTAGTCCTGTGCCTCCTACAGGAAAGCACACTTGACAAGCCACCTCCCACTCCCTAGCATCACCTGTAAGCAGCCCAAATCCACAGCAGCCCTGGCCAGAGTCAACTAGTCCAATTGTGCCTCCCTTGACCTGTTTATGTATATTATTAATATTGTACTTGTTCTGACTGTAACTATGGTAATATACGTGTAAGGTTGGTCAGCCGAGTTTTTATGCCCTGTTCCTCTTGTCATGTATTCTAGTTCCGGTCTCGAAAGAGAACTCCAGCTCAGTAGCTAGTGTTCTAAGGACAAGAAGTTGACCTGAGAACGTCTAGCATAACAATATTGAAAGACAAGTTTGATCTGCTTTGGAAGTATTCCTGTGGTGAACGAATTACAGAAATGCTATCCTATTCTAATGATGGTAATCGCCACCGAGGTTATAAGACGTTTCTTGATGGATAGCATTCTGAGACCTTGTTCAAACGCCTGGCTGTGGAGAAAACACCAAATCATCACTGCAGTTTAGGCTGAAATTCCTGTAGAAAAAGTAAAACAGAGCCGGCCGTTGCCGAACAGTGCAGGTTAAGTCCTGATTTTAGTTAGAACGTAAACAGCACGACAGTACTGCCCCTACAAACCACATGGAGGTTAAGGCCAAGTTAAGTTCTTCACCATACAGATGATAATTCCACTCTAGTGAAAGGCGGGAGAGCTCACTTCTGTCTTTTTCAAAATCTGAAATGTTTTCGTTCTGTGCTAGGACAATCTGTCAAAAGAAAACAATGATTCAAGAATACTAAAATCATATCAAATCGTTCCTAGTGTTTGGCACTTGCTTTTTGGAAACCACAGATTATATTCATTCCAATTATATAACTTCCTTACCACTTATTTAAGAGTATTTACTATTAGAACTGTACTTGCTTTGACCATCCTTGTGACCAAAAATGATCGCACAGTCATTTTTAGTTTGAGAGTTGCAACTGCCAGAATGTCTGGGAAACCTTATTTTTGGTGATTAGAACTATTAAGAAGGGCTATCATAGGAAGCATCCCTTAACAGAATATAGTCGTCTAGAGATACCAAGAAAAATCTTTATGATACGCAACCTTAGTGAAAATCTTAGGCTCAAGATACTTTATGAATGTTGAATCTGGCGGCAAAGGGAAATCATACCACATCAGAAAGAATTGCTGCATATTTTGGCGGCAGCAACGCCTAATTTGCATAGATTCCAATCCATCAGCCTGAATGAAAGATGGGGTGATTTATCGGGACGAGGAAGAATACCAGAACATACAGTGAGAGATATGTGTGTGTGTGTGTGTGTGTGTGTGTGTGTGTGTGTGTGTTTGCACGGATCAGATGATGCATGTAGGAAATCTACTGGTTCTTGCCTTTGTATTCTTTATCCCTCCGGTCCCCTCCTTGTCACAGTGTTGTTCCCTCGTCGTTCCCTCTTTTTCTTTTCGAATGTTTTTACTGCCATCGCTTGCACACGTTCATATAAGCTGAATAAGTTAACCCATCATCAGACAAAAAAAAAAGCTGATAATTTCCCTTGACGATAATAAAATATTTTGATGGTAGCAGAGCTGAAACAAAAATATTGGATTTACAGCTAAACTGTTTTAATCGCTCTTAACTTGCAATTTTGTTTAAAAGCCGTAACCTGCTTCTTCTGCTAGTGTTTTCTCTCTTTCTCTTTCAACACTCATGTTACCATGCTCATATTTGTCCAGAACACTTTTTCTACCACTTCCAAATCGCAAATTTTAGGTCTCTGTATCTTGCAACAAGTACAAAAGTCCTAAATCTGAGCTCAATAGGGTCCTTACGTTCATGTCCATTATGTGGTATGGTGTGGGAGAGTGATTCTGTGTGGTGATAAGAGAGGGTGGTATGGTGTATTATGATGTCGGTTAGTGTGGTATGATGTGGTGTGATGATGGTTAGTGTGATATTGAGAGGTGTGGTGGCGGTTAATCTGGTGTTGTGTGGTGTGACGGGGAGTTGTTAAAATCGCTCGTGTACAACATCTATCGACCAAATCTCATTAGTGAGACACAGACGGTTATCGCCGCTCTAAGAGATGCTCCCATATCTAACAGTAAGTTTGGGAGTATATGTAAGAAACGGAATCTAAAGGGGAATGTAGGGATGAGTAATGATATGATCTTCAAGAGAAATGAAGTCAGTGAAAGCACAGTGAACTTGGATGATGAGGAAATGGAAACTGTGAGTGCATTTAAGCACTTTGTTAGTGTGATGAGTAAGGATAAAAGTTTGGAGGATGAAGTGCTTGAACGGGTACAACAAGAGAAAAAGGTTGCTGGTTTTTTTAAAGCAGTGATACGAAATTGGGAAGAGAGCATAGATGCAAAAATGTCACTGCATGATAGTATTATGATACCAACTCTAACGTACGGAAGTGAAATTTGAAATTTTTTGGAAAGAACAGAAGTCAAGAGTGGGGGTAGTGGAAATGGAAGATTTGAGAGGATCGTTTAGAGTTACAGGAAGAGGCAGACTGACAAGTGAGAGTGTGAATGAACGTTGTGGTGTGGATGCAGAAGCGATAGAAAGCGTCAGGAGAAATACACTGAGGTGGTTTAGCGGTGTGGAGAAGACTGAGAGCGAGAGGCTAACGAGGAGAGTATGTGAGTAAGGTGCATGGGGGGAAAGGGAGGTGGAGGCCGAGGATGAGATGGAGGGATGGAGTGGAGAGGCATATGAGAAGATGAGTGTGAGCTGAAGGGAGGACAGCGAAATAGCGGGGACAGGGCGCCATGGCGGAGATTTGTCTGTGGTCACACCTTACGGGGTTAAGGCGTCTGACAACAGAGAGATAGATAGATCCACTTTCCCCTTATGAAATCCCAAAACCTTATTGTAACTTTATTTCATTATAACACACACACACACACACACACACACACACACACACACACACACATATATATATATATATATATATATATATATATATATATATATATATATATATATGAAGCCTCTGTGGTAGAGTGTGCGTTTCGCACGCAGGTGGACGAGGGTTCGCCTCCCGCCAGAGTTGTAAAAACTTTGGGAATCGTTCACCGAGCCACTTGCTATTTTGGCGGATATAAGGGGTGCTGTGGTTGAACCAGTGTCGCATACTAGTATGCTTGCACCCAATCGGCTTAAGGCGGGCCGATTACACTTGGTTCACAGACTACACAAACATCCAAAGCCATTACAACACTACAATTACACTTACAAGCACTTCTCACCCTACATACAGTCTCTACCAGACAGGCCGGTTCGGCAGTGGACCTCAAAGGCTGATGATGATGATATATATATATATATATACAATCAATCAAATGGAACTACCATAGGCAGAGTGCTTGCCGGATAGGATCAGATTGTGTCTGACGTTAGCAATTGTCACCCTCCATGTCCATAAAATTTCATAAACATCCGATGAGAATTGAGGGAGATATGAATTTTTGAAAATTTACCTCATGCCAAAGATAAGGATTCAACCTCCCCATCCAGCTCAGGGCCTTTGACCGATCAAATTGTGTCTGACGTTAGACGTTGCCACCCTTTATGTGTCTGCAAAATTCCATAAAGATCCGATGAGAATTGACGGATATGTGAATTTTTGAATATGTGCAGCATGTTAAAAATTGGGATTCAACTCCTCACCCAGCCCAGGGCCTTTGACCGATTTTGATGAAAAACAATAGGCTTCCTGGGTTTATGGATATCTGCCTTCTGAACTTTTTTCAGAGCAATTAGCGGAAAACTGTGACCTCTAGAGTAGAGACAGACAGACGGATAGACAGATGAGACTGCCATGGGCAGAGTGCTTGTCCGATGGATCCCCCCCTTCCCCCCTCTCCCCCCTTCCCACTCCCTGTTTCTCTCTCCCCTCCTTCACATTCCCTCTTCCCGCCCCTCTTCCTTTCCTCTCTTCCCCCCCGATCTTTCCCTCCCTCTTCTCCCTCTTGCCTGCATGCTTTTCACCGGAGTGTAGGCAGTAGAGCGTTGGCCGGGTGGATCCGACTGTGTCTGCTTAGTTTTCACTGGCGTGTTGGCGGTCATTTGGTGAAATATCTCGCGCTACATTGAGAAGCACAGGATGAGTTAAGGAAGCTGAAAATTGCACTGCCAGGTGCACCAGACATTTCTCTTCAATTTGGTAAAAAAAAAAAAAAATCGATTTTCGAAATTTGAAAAAACACTGTGCCTGGGCCGGCCACTTGGGTCCCAACGATATCCAGACCCACGGCCATTCAGGGGTTTCAACCTCCCACCCAGCCCAGGGTCTTTGGTCGATTATAATGATAAATACTAGGCTTCCAGGGTTTATGGATATATCAACCTTTCTGATATATATATATATATATATATATATATATATATATATATATATATATATATATATATATATGTATATTTCAGAATGATTGGCGCAAAACTGTGACCTGTGGAGTGCAGACAGACAGACAGAGGGACATACGAAACTGACCAACATGCTTGCCAAATCTTTCGAATCCGGCAAGCAAAAAAACGCAACACACGGCTACGTGTGCATGTGTCTTTCTTTCGCCTCATACTCCTTACTTTTGTTTTTATCAGTGTTTCCTCAGTTTCTCTTTTTTTAACCCCTTCATTACGATGATGTCATAATTGTAATTAGTGCCAACCGTCATCCACGCCCTTGATTTACGGCTGCCTACAACGTTGGGCAGTGGCCATGTAACCAAAGAACGGGATGATGTGGAACCTACAATAGTGCCTCTGTTAACTGGTGGTGAAACGCAAAATTGGCGTCCATTCCGGAACCAAACTTTACACCCGTCTCCTTGCCTGCCTGTGGTGAGGCGCTGTCCGCTGCAAGGATACTCAATATTGGTTCACTGCGCCGGACAACC
Organism: Coenobita brevimanus; assembly: GCF_032717465.1. Lineage (NCBI taxonomy): Eukaryota > Metazoa > Arthropoda > Malacostraca > Decapoda > Coenobitidae > Coenobita > Coenobita brevimanus. The sequence goes on from NC_137032.1 coordinate 8,148,381, forward strand.
CTGTAGTGGCGATCTCTTGCCTGTGGTTGATGTATCTGCTGGGCCAGATAGATCAGGGTTGCTCTACTGCTACTACTACTAGTATTACTACTACTACTACTGTCACTACTACGACCACTACTGAGATGGCGTGTTTATCAGATACCTGTTAATACTACGCGATTTTTTTCAGCTTACAGAAGGCATTTTACGCTGAAAGAATAAGATTTCAACTTCCTTAACCCTAATTATGATAAATTTTCCTTAAAGTCTGATTACAATTGTTAGTTCATTGTAAGAGAAAATCAAATAAGGTCATCATCGCGTAGAAGGTTTATTTAATCCATTTTTATCAGAAGTTAAACATGCCACCACTATGAGATGTTTAACCTCAGGTATAATAATCTGGGGGAGTGGGAATAGGAAAAGGCACTATCTTGCTTAACGAGATAGTTCCTTTCTTCTGAGCTTATCCATCTCCTTCGACAGTCGATAAAGTTTCCCTGGCAAAATTCTCTTTCTCTCTCTCTCTCTCTCTTTCTCTCTCTCTCTCTCTCTCAACACGCAGATTAACCTTACGGCACAAACGAAGCATATCAATTTCCTTTTACCCTATTGCTTCTCCACCTTCAAGGACACAGGTGTTTGTGGACGCCGTATGTGGGTAAAAAAGGACAATTTTTATTTTCAACTTCGCTCATACAGAAAGGAAGCCTATCGGTATTCATAGTTCACTGTTACCTCCTCTCCACTCTCAGGGATCCCATCACTTTACCTTCAAACTGACCAATTGTGAGTTTGTTGCTACAAGAAAATTCAAAGTATCGACACTGATAATTTTCATAATATTAGTAAGACGCGTTTAAAACAGTAAAAACTTGTATGAAAATAGTTTTGACCCAATATCAAGTATGTGCCGAATAAGTTTATCCTTCGATTTAGCCGTACGTCAGAAATGTACAATATAGAATACCGTCCATCATTGCACAGTGCTTGAGAAACTTTTATTTTATTTTAAATTTACAGCTAAATCGAAGCAAACATTGATTAACGCAAGTACTTGATATTAGGTCAAAGTTTTCTCACCATATTCATCTCTTTAAAATGTAATCAACGCTAATACTGATAAAATTATCATTGTCGACATTTTAAACTTCCTTGTAACCTAAAACTTGCAAGTGGGCAATAGGTGTTCTTGCATCAACTACACGGATTCATCTGTGTCTGGATTTGTCCTGGTACGCTGGTTTCCAAGAATGAGGTGTTGTCTGGGAGCGAGATTTACCACAACACGGTCAATCCCCTGACGTAACTATGATCTGCTTTAGTGGGACAGACGAGGAAAGGAGAGTGCGGAGTCTTCGCCTGTGTCTTCCTCCTATAGAAACAAATACTGGTTAGGAGAGGATGATTACTGTAGGCTTATGTATTTGTTTCGGCAAGAAGGGCGAAGGTTGGAGAGTGTACAGGCCTCCCGTTTGTCTAGTCATTCCTGTAATCAAACCAAAGTTGCGAAAAAGAAGAGATCGTATGTATGTATATATGTGCGTACCACTATCTCATCTCTCTCTCTCTCTCTCTCTCTCGCTCTCTCTCTCTCTCTCTCTCTACTATGCACACAACCCTTCCCTATGGTGCTGAAGTGGGATGCCTACACGTGGTGGCACCGACATACCCGGTTGGCTCCACTGCCTGGTCATACAAACGCTCCTCATTTCCCTTCCTAATCCACAAAAGAAGGATGGCGGACTGCAGGAGGGTTACTCGTGCAGTCAACTGGTTTCACATTCAAATAAACCTGAGGTTACTACTACTACTACTACGACTTCTACGGTACTACTGCTACTACTGCTACTATGCTACAAGTACTACTGCTACAATACTAAACTGCTACTACTACTATGCTACAATTACTACTATACACAATACTAAACTACTACTAGTACTACATCAATAAACTACTACTACTATGCTGCTATGTTTATTACTACTACGCTTCTATTATTACGGTACTGCAGTACAACTACTGTTACTAATACTACTAATGCTACCACTATTACCATTACTACCACTACTAATACGACGACACTGACAACGACTACTACTACTACTACGACGACGATGACGACGACCACGACGATGATTACTACTACTACTACTACTACTACGACGACGACGACGACGACCACGACGATGATTACTACTACTACTACTACTACTACGACGACGACGACGACCACGACGATGATTACTACTACTACTACTACTACTACGACGACCACGACGACGATTACTACTACTACTACGACGACCACGACGACAACAACGACGATTACTACTACTACTGCTATTACCGCCAGCCTTCCACAAGTTACTAAAGTTTCCCCACAGTAATTCCCTTTAGAGGGAATTTGTAAATACAGTGACAATGGTATTCATCACCTGCCTATAGCAAGGCCAAGCAATATAGGTTTGTCGGTGTGTGTGTGTGTGTGTGTGTGTGTGTGTGTGTGTGTGTGTGTGCGTTGCCAAAAAATCTCAAATTATCAGGAAATAGCAACTATGTGGATGTGCAGAAGCTTACTACCTTTGGTGAGGATTTGATTGATAACGACCGAATACCAGCCCCCATTTATTTTATTATACAGATTGGCCTTATGTAAAACACAGTGACTGAATTCCGTACTATTTTGCAAATTATTTATCGCCCGTATTTAGCAAGGCGAGGCGATATAGTTTTTGTCTAAGTGTGTGTATGGGTGTGTGTATGTATCTGCTACCCCCAAAAATCTTGTCTTCAAATTTGGCTTGTAGGTAGCTTGTAGCCAACAGCAAATTTCGGCGGGCAGTTAGCATTCGACCTTCCAATGATTTTGTGTCATCTGCTTATTATCACCAACCTAGTTTTCGCACACTTGCATGAGGTGACAATGATGTGTCGCTTACTGATTATTCGCTTGAGTTCTTGGTCCACTTAGGGACAATACTTCACATCTGATTCCACCCTGTCTTCTCATTTCCCTCTGCTGGCAAGTATTCCTAAACTCAAAGAGGACTGCTATGTGTCTCCTCCTGTAGATAATTACCTTCAATATGGTATACGTCAGAGAGAAATGTGATGGATATGGCCCGACTGTGAAGCAGACACAGTGGAAAAGTTTTTTTTATTCTTAATCGTTTGTGCAGAGTTGCGAATTCACACTTATGTACAGTGAGCATCAATTGTCCTGTCGTCACCTCCAGTTTTTCTGTCTGTGGAACTCGAAAATAAGTGTGAGTAATGAGAAGCAGGGGACACTGATAACTTTTGGACCATAGATCATTGTTATCACTGTTGTCTGCTATTGATGCACAAAATTATCTTTCAGTTTCATGGAGAAAAAGACAGAGGACTGGACTCTTGATGATGACTGTGCCTCTCCGATGATTCTGCTTGCTGTTCCGGGCATAATAACTACTAGGCTACAACCAGGTAAACTGAATTTTCATGCAGACGAAGTATAAGCTGTCGTGAGAAGTGTGGACGATTGACTATACTGCTTTTACGTTACCTTGGCCTAAAACTGTCATATAGCCTTGAATGTTGAGTTACATTAAGGAATTTTTATTAGAATATGATAAGCATTACAATACTTTACTAGTCATGAGGAAGTGCTAAGGAAGGGATCTAAAGCAGCAGTATTGTCCTCTTTTGCCATCAGCTATGCCAAGTATACAGCAGAGGGACAAAATCCAGACTAATGAAAACTGAAAGCTGGAAAGAATAGACAACCTCACATTTTTTATGATGATTTCGGAAGCACGTGATAAAGATACAATTTACGTCTCTCATTTGTGTCATTTTTTTTACTGGACTCCATAATAAGACGTGCAGGCTGGTCACGTCTTGGCAGACAGAGGTGTTCCATAAACAGTCAAGTACTAGAGGCTTACTTACACCACAGAATTCTCATCCTTAATAATAATCATAAAACAAAACAAAAAACGATCATAAGATTGTATCCCTCTGTGCCTGTACACTTGACTCACTGTATACCTTTCCCGCACCAATGAACAATGGATTTTGTGTACGCTTGGCAGAGACGGGGTGTTTGAGTTCTTGTTGTTCAACCCCAGTCTGCCTGTCGAGCAGGCCCATCTCAACCACAGCAATCAACCGCCCCTGCACAGCCGTCCTGTATAGTGGACCAATGATCCCTTGTGGTACACAGTTCCTTCCCAAAGAAGGCGCAGAGAACAGTGTCCCGGATGGACGTCGCATTTGCGTCATTCCACCCAGTACACAGGGGCAGTATGGCAGGCTTCACATCACCAGTTATAGGTGAGATGGTTACCACTCAGCGTTGTAAACGGTTTCACGGGTGTACTGGAAACCATTCAGCTTCTCACCCACTGCAGAGCAGGTGTCTGCAACCTTTGATGGGCTAGGGGCCGAAACTGCTCCGTTACTGAGCTGGATGGTCAGATGTTTTTATCGCGCCAACTTTTTGCACCAACTTACATAAACGCATTTCTTTAAAATAATCAATAGTTATTAAATATATCGCATGCATATTATCCTTTATCGCACAAGCCAAATTATGGCAATGATCTATATTTTTTGCACATTTGCCAGTGCTGGATCACTGAGTGCTGGTTGCAGCATGTCATAGGCTCCTAACCTGTGCTCAGATCTGTCCTAATACACAGCTTTTCGAACAAACTAACTCTAACTTCTGTTTGCCGTAGTGATTAACGGGCAGTAAGACTTAATGTTATTTCACTTACTGAATAAGTGAAAAACGGTAATATATTTGTGAATTTGTGAAGCATACTGAAGAGCCGGTCAGGTTAGGTTTATGGGCCGGGTCAGGCCCACGGCCCACAGGTTGCCGACCCCTGCTGTTCAGCAACCTGGAGTAGAAAGAAGTTTAATAGATGATAACAGCAAAGATAAAAAAAGATAAGAAAGAGAAAGGCACGTGAAGGAAGTAAGCAGCACTACATCATGTGAGTGGATGATGGTCGTTACCACCTACCACCAGTGCTAAGGTAGGTGCATGAATGAATCCACAAGCCCACAGTTCACACTGTTTGCTTTCATTAATACAGTTATTTTACTTCTGTGATGCTGCCACACCTACTCCTAAAATCCCAGGGGTATGGCGTTAAAACGATATCTTTGAAACAACATCACATCACAGCGGGGTTATTCATGGATGTTTTGTGTGACTGACTACTATGCTTTGCTGTATCTGAGATCATTTTAATGTTTAGTGTTACAGCTTCCAGCTACAGTGTTAACAGTTTTTTACTTATGAATCGATCTACGATTAGCAAGAGAGAGCCTATATATAACTTGTATTACATGAACCTGGTAAGTGAAAGTAATGTTACAATACTATGAGTCTTGGAAAGTAATTATGCATTTATCAAAGTTTTTTTTTGTTTTTTTACTGGACCGGGACAGATATATGTTGCTTTTACTAACATATATGCATGAGATCATTCCTACGCTGAATATGATCGTCTGGAGGTAGCAGAAAAAACTGAAAAGTACGTCGTCGGATTGAATGGCTTTATGACCAAGTCGCTGGATAATAAGCACAAAATCCCTCCTACTCCAGAAGCCAGTTGTCGATCCGCCTGAGCCAATTACCGCTGATGCCACGAACTTTAAGCCCGTCAAGAAGTCTTCTGGGAAAAACTTTATCAATCGGTTTCTGGAAGTACAGACGTTATCAAAGAAGTGAATCTGTCAGGCGGAAGGAGGAATAATAAATCATAATACTGAAGTGGTTAACAGATTATTACTATCCTCTTAAGTTCGGGGAGTTTGTTAACCTTTTAGTTGCCAATTACCTACTTTGTCTAACATCCCATAATTTTAGACGGAATTACAATGCTAAGGAGAAACCTGGAGCATGAAAAATAACAAGCAGTATGATAACATTAATAAGGGATAACATTTTGCCCGTGAATAAATATCTCCGTATTATAATCAGCCTTAGGAAAGACTGTTTTGTTCAGCCAATAGAAAATCACCGCAATCAAAGGGTTAAACTAAGAATGAGAGACAGCTGCCCGACGTGTTTTCCCACTGAAGCTGGTGACGTCATTTAATGCCTGCGCTCCCGAGGGGTTATATTCCACCAATTCCGCCCATCACTGCAACAAGTCTCCCGGAAACTTAATACTCTGCAAGCTGCAAGAAAAAAACATTGAAATACGCCACAGAAATGAAGAAGTTTCTCTGTTTTCATACTTACATGAATATAATAATAATAATAATAATAATCAAATAATCACTATGGTTAAGACTGAACCATATAAACTACCTCCCATGCAAGTAAGAAGGAATGTTGCCTCCCTTGCATTATTTTACAGCCTACAGCCTCATACATGCAGGTCTGCTATTATAACGTAGGGTATTACCACCAGACGTACTGTATTACTATGTCTGTAATGTGTGGCCTTACATTGTTCATGCAGAATGTGCACCGATACTTAGCTAATCGAGTGTATTGTCAAGGGGTCACGACACGACAATCCCTCAGGTCTTGCATGAACACTGAGTTTTAACCAGTTTAGGAGAAAGAGACAGACAGACAGGCAGACAGAATGACAGACAAAGTGTGTGTTCTTTTATCAAACATTGCACTGAGGCGTACCGAAGGTAGGATATTGTGAAGTGGCATAGGAGGCTTCGTCGATCTTTCTCATTACCTATATATTTAAAATATTGAACATTAGCATCTTCTTGTCATCATCATCATCATCAGAGAGAGAGAGAGAGAGAGAGAGAGAGATGTTCTTGTATGAGCACTGCACTGAGGTGTACAGAAGGTAGGATATTGTTAAGTGGCGTAAGAGGCCGCGTAGACCCATATATTTTAAACATTGCTCATTAGCATTCTCTCATTATCTTCATCATCATCATCATTACCAACAGGTTGGATTGAATAGGATATAGAAATCAAGGAAATGGAAAGAATATGGTAGTGGGAGAACTAGCAACACCATGCCTATTAAGATAGACCACACATTCATTTATTCATCATTCAAGCTACTGGGATCCTGGCTACACCTCGTAGTTATACTTTTCCACTCGTCTGTCTATCTATCTATATACCTAGAGCTGCTTCCCCCAAGGAAAGGGAGGTAGCCGAGACAGGACAACACACTCCCCATTTACTCATCCATTCAAACACATTCATTCGCATCTTAGCCCCAAGGGAAGAACGGACAGATCCTCACTTTCTCCCATCAGAGTCAAACCGACGGCTCAGCGGTTAAAAAATGGATACCAAACCCCTGTCATGCACTCCTTCGTGCAAAACTTATTTTATTCGATCCCTGGTCAGTTCCATAGCTTAGTCAGCCTTCACACCTCTCTTTCTCACATACATATTTACCATATCCGTCCACCTTGTTTTAGGCCTACCATGTCTCCCCCCACCTTCACACTTACGTATACCATGTTCACCATCTTCTTTACACTCATTCTCCCCATATGACCATAACATTATTCCACGCCTTCTTCATCTCCATTGTCCACGAACTACCTTACTCCATACCTTTCATAAATTGCAATATTTCTCATCGTATCCACCCTTTGCACTCCGCACTCGGTTCTCTAGAACCCGATCATTTCCATTCTAACAATGACATCGTTTTCATACCACACCAGAGATTCGCATCCGTATGTTAATGTGAGTACTAATACCGGTACTTCTTTATGCAATCCTATTGCAGCTGCCACGCACAACCCCCTCTTTCTTATCAAAGCCTTCATTGCACCTGTCACTGTCCTTCCCTTTGCCATTATACTGTCCACTTCCTTTGCACATTTACCTCTCTTTTCAGAAAGAGTACCCAGTTACTTAATCTCTCTCACCGATTCAGATCTCTCTCCATTTACTGGAACATCTTATTGGAAGCCACCTTCTCTCTCAACAACCTTGCCTTTAATCTCTATCTGTATTTATTCTCAAGTGAGATCATTACACATATCAACAAAAGTCTATACCAGTTGGCAAAGTTCCTGTTCATCATTACCCAGCAGCACAGCCATATTTTTTATAAGTTATCCATATTTTTGTTATATGGACACAGTTTCTATCAGTAATTCACACGAATGTTGAGGTGTAATGGACCGAATATATCACTAATAAGGCCGTGCCTCTCTTTCACACTCCTATAGTATATACACTGAAGGACCCAACCTTGTTGGAGGGATACTGATAAGCAAAATTAACCCTTCCCAGTCCCAGCAATGTAAGAAATGTAAGGGGTAGTATGAATGATACATGATAAAAATAGAAGTCTCATTTAGGCTATGTTTACCTATGTCAGATTCTGTATACGGTATCGGCATAGCCGACAGGGTGTGAACATGCAAGGCGACCTAATGCTTTGGCTGTGTTTATGTATGCCATAGGCGACAAAGTAATGATTATGATATCTATAGAACAGAAAGAACGCAAAGATATGTATGCATAGAGTGCGTAAGGATATGGGAGTATTACCAGAACCCACTTTGTTGTGTCTGCCACGAAATGAGCTCCTACCGAAGACTATGAGCATACTCGTATACATCTCTAAATAAGTAGGCTAACCACTGACCCATTGCAGCTCCTTTTCATCTCTCACATACACCTGTTCTCCTCCCACATCAATTTTATTCATCCTGCCCACTTCTTATCCCTGTCCCACCCCATCCCCCACCATGTATCTAATCAGAAACATTCGAGTCTTGGATATAAATTCAATGGCTGTTTGTCATATTCCGAGGGAAGATTGGGACCTAGCAATAATGGATTACCTTGCCGACTCTTGTGCAGTGTCTCTCCTGTCCCACGGGGATGGCGGTGATGTAATTGGAAGTACTGAACACGCAGGTTGGAAGCAAAAACTATTGGGTCCGATTCCCGGGTCATCGGTGAGACCACTGGGCATGATCTTTACCCCAGCATATTCATCATTAGAACTGAAAGACAGGCTTGCAAATTTGACGGCTGCATGTATTTGGGGGAAGACTGGAACTATGAATAAATAAATAAAATAAATATCCTTCTCAATGTCTGTCGTGCAGACGACATGTATTAAATCTAACCCTCCCACAATTCTGCAATATCAGGTGATGAAATTCTGCAACATGTCTATATCGATATAACTGTCTCAGCTAAATTGTTCATACCTGCAATTAGTCTCTGTCAGTCTCACTTGTTCTGCTGTTTTGAGACCTCATTTTCTCTTATTCTACTCCCCATACTTAATATCTGCAACCGATCAATCTCGGTTTCGTGATCCTACTCTTTAGTTTTCATATCAGCAACGTGTCCACCACTACCTCATTGATTTTAGTTCACTCTTTTCATATGCAGCCAGAAGGACCAAAAAGACTTCCCACTTAATTAGCATCGAAAACTCCAAATGCCTTATTTGCTTCTCGCTCCACGGACTTTGGAAATTAGTTTTTTAAATCCGAATCGGACGACACTGGTGACGCTGACTTGCCAAACCTTTAGATTCACCGGACTCAGTATTGAAGTTCATGAAGACAGAAGTAAGAGAGGTGAAGGGACATTTTTTACAGACTGAACAGTTTCTTATTCCTGCGGTTGGAAAAGTAAGACTCCGGTTCAACATTAAGATCCGGGGACGTTCACACACACACACACACACACACACACACACACACACACACACACACACACACACACACACACACACACTCGCTGGTTCTGTGGTAACGTTCTCGCTTGCCATCTGGTAGACGGGAGTTCGCGCCTCGCTCAGGCTGCGAAAAGTTTCACAGACGAAGTGGGTGGTTACTGTCCCCCTTGAGTAAGGAGATGGGTGTGTGCGTGTGTGAAGGTCACAGCCTTGCCCCTAGATCGGACTATATGAGCTCTCAGCTCCCTTCCGGTAGGGTAAAAAGCTGACTATCACGACCATCAAGCGATCCTGACCGACCCGGTGAATTACACACACACACACACACACACACACACACACACACACAAATATATATATATATATATATATATATATATATATATATATATATATATATATATATATATATATATATATATATATATATATATATATATATATATATATATATATATATATATATATATATATATATATATATATATATATATATATATATATATATATATATATATATATATATATATATATATATATATATATATATATATATCCATCCATCCATATACCTAGGCTGCTTCCCTCAAGGAAAGGGAAGTAGCCAAGACAGGATGACACATTCCCCATTTACTCATCCATTCAACCACATTCATTCGCATCTTAGCCCCAAAGGGGAGAAGGGACAGTTCCCCACCACACCACAGTGCACAAGGGTCAACTGCGCGGTGCAATCAGTGACATTCGGAGTAGGGCCCAACAGCAGAGCTGGTTTACCCCTGCCACATCATAATAGACCCATCCCCTTACCCGCACCTGACCTGACTAGCTGATCAGACATAATGCGGGAGAATATCCCCTCAGGGCTGTGTCATCATTTATTCATTCACAATTTCTCTCCATTTATTTCTGTCATGCACAGCCACTCTTCCTTGCTCAACAGACATCCCTCTCACAACCAGAGCTCTCTTCACATTGTCCATCCATCCTATTCGTGGTCTCCCTCTCAGCCTTACACCTCTCACATCAGATCTAGTTATCTTTTTCACCAATCACTCATTATCCATTCTCTCCATATGCCCAAACCATCGCAACACCCTCTGCTCAACTCTATCAGCCATCTCCCGAACAACTCCAGTTCCCCTTCGCACTTCATCATTTTGCACTCGATCTATATGCGTCACTCCACACATAGTCCTCAGACACCTCATCTCCATTACATTCAAACTTTTCCTCTCTGCTACACCCATATTCCATGTTTCAGCCCCAAATAACGCAGTCGGTACCACAACATCCTCATACAGCCTTCTCTTTAAATCCATTGTAAGCGAACGACATCTAAACACCTTTTTCATTCCTCCCAGCACCTTTCCTACTTCATTCATACTGAACTTTACTTCTGGATCTATTCTTCCAGCCACAGCAATGTGTGACCCTAAATATTTAAAACACTCTACCTCCTCAACCAACTCACCATTCAAAACTATATTCGTCCCCCTACCATCTACCAACCTCGTACACTTCATCACTTTACTCTTATTCTCATTTACTTTCAATTTCCTCCTTTCACACACCCTTCCAAACTCCTCTACCAACTGTCTCAATCTCTCCTCTGAATCAGCCACCAGTGCAGCATCATCTGCAAACAGCAGCTGCTTCAGATTCCACTCTCCACCATCAACATTCACCACACTCAGACCTCCACCTAAAATTTTACTCTTGCATTCACCTCCCTTACAACACCATCCATATAAATATTAAACAACCAAGGCGACATCACACATCCCTGTCGCAGCCCCACTCTCACGGGAAACCAGTCACTCACAGCATTTCCCACTCTTACACACGCTCTACTATTTACATAAAAACTCTTCACCCCTTTTAGTAACCTACCATGAAGTCCATACAATCTTAAAACAGTCCACAAAGCCTCCCTATCAATTCTATCATACGCTTCCTCTAAATCCATGAATGCTCAAAACACATCCTTGCCTTTCGCTAAATACTTTTCACACACTTGTCTCACACCAAACACCTGATCCACACATCCTCTCCCTCTCCTAAAGCCACACTGCTCATCACCAATCACTCCCTCTGTACCGTCACTAACTCTCATAATTAATACTCTACCATACACCTTACCTACAACACTCAACAGACTTATACCTCTAAAGCTAGTACATTCATACTTGTCACCCTTGCCTTTATACAATGGGACCACACAAGCACTTGCCCAGTCAACTGGCACCATACCTTTCACAAAGCACACATTCAACAATCTTACTAACCAGTCAACAATTGTCACTCCACCACCCTTCAGGAATTCCACAGCACACCCATCTATACCTGCAGCTTTCCCTGTTTTCATCTCCTTTACTGCCTTCTCCACTTCCTCCTTCGTGATCAAAGAATCATTCAAGTCTCCCAACACATTTATTCCTTGCACCCTTCCATCCGCCACAATCTCAGCCACCCTTTCCACCTCTACATTTAACAATCTTTCAAAATACTCTGCCAATCTCTTCCTTACTGCATCCATCTCAATTAACATCCTTCCATCCTCTGCTTTTACTCGCTCTTCCTTCCCAGACTCTCCCTTTTGCACCCTTTTCACCTCCTTCCAGAACATCTTATTCTGTTGAAAATTCTCAGTCAGCCGCCTACTTCACCTCTCATCTGCTGCCACTTTAGCATCACGCACAGCCCTTCTCGCCCTATTCCTCTTTTCCTTATACCTCTCATATGACACTTCATCCTTCCTCTGCAGCCACACTTCATATGCACGTCTCTTCTCAGCCACATCCATACTTATTTCCTCGCACCACCATTCCCTTCCTTTTCTTACACCACCACCCACACGTCTCACACCACACACCTCTTCTGCATGCCCCACCACAGCACTCTTAAACAACTGCCATTCCTCCTTCACACTACCATTTTCCTGATCTTTCACTGAGTTCCACTTATCTTTCAATTTCTCCTGATACTCTATCTTTTTCTCTCTTTTATCCAACTCACTCACTTTCAAAACCTCCCTGCCACACCTAACCCTCCTAGCTCTCACCCATCTCATACCTACTCTTAACTTTCCCTCCACCAGGTAGTGGTCAGACATACCTCCACCCTCCCCTCTCAGAACTCTCACATCCAACAATCTTCCTATTACATTCCTGGACACAACCACATAGTCCATCAAAGCTCTATCAACAACCCTTCCACCCTCCTGTCTCACCCATGTATACTTATAAATATTTTTCTTCTCAAACAGTGTATTTCCAATCACCATCTCTCGCTCAACACACATCCCTATCATTCGTTCCCCATTTTCATTTCTTCCAGGCACACCATGCATACCAACTACACCTTCAACTGCTACATTTCCCACTCTAGCATTCAGATCTCCCATCATTACCACATTCACATTCGCTCCAAAACTCTGCAGACACTCATCAACGTCATTCCAGAAAGACTCCCTCTCTTCCTCAACCCTTTCACTACCAGGCCCATATGCACTCACAAACACCTACAACTCACGTTGAAAGTTCGCTTTCACCCACATCAGTCTCGATGACACCTCCTTCCATTCAATCACACACTGCTGCACTTCCGGACTCACTAACAAGGCCACACCTTATCTTGCCCTTCCTCTATCAACACCTGACAATCTTCCATTTACACTTCCAAACATAGACTCACCCTTCCCTTTCATCTTCGTTTCACTCAAAGCTAACACATCCAACTTTCTTCTCACAAACATTCTCCCAATCTCCTCCCTTTTAGCCTCAATCGTACTACATCCACGCACATTCATAGACCCAATCTTCAGGGTACGGGGATAACTCAATCCCCCATCCCTTTCTCTGGCCTGTCTCTTTTTAGGAACTAAAAAACAGGGGAGGGGGTCCCTAGTCCCCTCACCCCGCCCCTTTTAGTCGCCTTTTACGACACGCAGGGAATACGGTGGCAGTATTCTTCCTAACACAACCTGGCCGCAGAGTATTAGTACCACTCCATAGTGCGGCCAGATTGTGTCCCCCCCGCCACAGGGGGTATATATATATATATATATATATATATATATATATATATATATATATATATATATATATATATATATAAACCGTTAAACGTTCCAAGAATACTCGTAAAACACAAGCATGTCCATCAAGTGCGTGACCTACTGTATGTCGTGCCACGTACTGACAGGGGGAGGTAAAGATTTGGACACTTTGAGCACAGGAGTGGGTGGAATTGGCTAGGAAGAGAAATGGGCACGATGTGGTAGATTTGGTTAGGTAAAGAATTGGACACAGTCAGCACAGGAATGAGTACCATTGGCTGAGAATCTGGTAGCCCATGGGAATGGAGCATTAGATAACATCCTTTCAAAACAAGTGTTATAGGATTAGCGGTTTGAGTGCTGTGAAGGTTTATCTCATAAAAATACGAGTATGTCACCGTGGGTGACAATGAAGTGGGAGACAAGATGACATGTGGTGGGGGATGAGTAGCGGTCAGGAATGTATATCCTGTAAAAGCGGATCATGTAAATTTAATGGTCTGAGCGAATAAAAGAATTATATTAAAAAAAAACAACCACAACAGGAGCAGCAACCACAACAACGATAACCAGAGCCATGACAAGCTTGTGTGGCCCTCATATACCTAGCGTTTTGCAACATAGGTAGTAAAGTACATCAGTGAAATGAAGTGGCTAATACACATAATCCTCATGAAATGGATGGTTCAAGGGGACCTGCTTATCCACTGCCCTCTGCTTCTCCCGCCCGCCTCTCACCACAACAGTGTACCTCCCCGCTGCTCTTAAACCCGTCAGTATCGTACTTTTATAAATTATTCTTGTTACCCGCAGGTTATTATATTCCATTTAGAGATGTTCTCTTGCACTGTAGGAATTACTAAACACACAAAAACGAGTAACTTTTGGATACCGTAATCAAAGATGAAACTAGAGGGGCACTCAGTGGAACGCATCTCTCCGACATGGGCAACGTAATTTCCGAACCACTCTTCATGATGGGTTAGGGTTTCTTATCACTGATCAGGGTTTCGGATCGGTTCCAAAAGTTATTCGATTGTTCCCTGGGACATGGGCTATCTACCCACCAAATTTGATCCAACTCTCTCTTTTAGTTTTTTTAGTAATCCTGCTAGCAGAAAAACAAACAAACAAACAAACATAGGTGAAAACACACTCTCCTTATTGGAGAGTAAAATTCATCATTAAAAACACCACTGTGTCATCAACGACTCACAGTATGAATTCAGAGACAATCCATCGTGGCTTACCAACTCCCCTGGCTTTATCAATGATAATGTTGACATTTATGATGAAAATGATCCTTTGATGTAATCCACCTTGGTAAAATAAATAAATAATTAAATAAATAAATAAAATGAAACAATAAACATTCAATATCATTCCTCATGAATCACTTAAGTCCCGGTCACAGATTCTATAATCGAACCACGATAGCGCCACTAATTCAAGTATTGGCACTGTCGTGAAATTTGACCATGATAAACGCTGATAATGTCATTGGCTGTAAGTATGTGTCATGATGGTCGTACGATGGTCACGCTGCAGTCATGATAGCTGTAAGACTGAGCCATGATTGGCAGATTTTCAAACTATTAACGTTCATTTTGTTGTCACGATGAGGCCACGATCACCACGCTAGTGCCGTGACAGACTCACGACGGTGCCATGAACGTACCATGATAGCGTCAAGAGTTATGCCCACACGCCCCACCCCCTCTATTTGAGGGGTGTGGCAAGGTTGTGCTGCCACGTGTGCCCACGCGGTTGCCAAATAGCCAAGGCCGCAAAAAGTGTGTAGGTCTATCGTTACTCTATCATGACCCATAATTAGCTCTATCGTGACTCAATCGCTGTATTCTTAGGGTTATCGTGACTCCATCTTAGGACCATCGTGACACGTGTGTGTTAACTGTCAAATGATTGTCAAAATTATTAGCTCTATCGTGACTCATGCTTGAATCTATCGTGACGCATCTGGCATAGTATTAAGGCTATCGTGACTCACTCGTAATGGTTTTTGTGTCATGACAGAGTCACGAAAGGACCTACGACGGCCACAACAGAGTCACGAAGGTGCAACGAAGATCACGATAGGGCCATGTAAGACTTACGATAGAGCTATGTTGGGTAAAAAAATCGGGGAGTTTCCTGATAAATTTACGCTTGGGTTAATATCTCGTGGCCTCAGCCGAGTGTGCCACGAGTGTCACGATCGATCACGATAGACCCATAATCAGGACGATTATGCCACAATTAATTGAATTGGTGGCGCTATCGTGGTTCGATTATGGAATGTGTGATGGGGGCTTTAAAGAGAACTTAAATTTGGTGTTACCAGTGGCAATGGAGGGAGGTGAATCGAAAACTGGCTTTTGGAACGTCAACAAAAAGCTTTTGTCAATGCAAAGAAATCAGACTGGATGAATGTTACAAGTGAGTGCCACAAGTTTCAGTTTTGCATCCCATTCCAAATAATAAAAATTATTTCAAGAAAGGTTTATCTTTATATATATATATATATATATATATATATATATATATATATATATATATATATACTGTATGTTAAAGCTTTGTAGCCAATATTTTATATATGTAACTCTTAATCCTTGTAATAGGTGAGTCTTGAGTTTTTAATGTTATTTTGATAATTGAAGAGCAGGAGGAGTTAAAGATGAATACAGGGAGTTGATCTTGATTCATTATCTTCAGGGAAGGTCTTAAGTTGAGCAGCGTATAATACAGAGACAATATACTTAGTTAATCTAGTTGGACCCCTCTTCTTAACCTCCTTCTCCCTACTACCTTCCTTTTCTATGGTCTGTCTCCTTCTGAGCTCTGCGTCCTAAATTCTGGTGTAGCAGGGGTCGTGTCACGTGTGTTACACTGTTGTTGAAATGTTCTAGAAGCCTGTGTGTGAGTATGTGTGTATGTGTGTGTATGGTCACGAGCATTGTTCGTGTGCCTGTCTCGCTGACACACTACCTATCTCATCCCCTGACTTGCTGCTTACGGTGTATTGTCAACATTCCTTCACTTAGAGTCCTAGGCTGGCCTGGTGCTCTGTCTATCTGTCTATCTATCTATCTATCTATCTATCATGTTTTCTATAATGAATTGTATTTATAATATGGAGTCCTGATATATATATATATATATATATATATATATATATATATATATATATATATATATATATATATATATATATATATATATATATATATATATATATATATATATATAATATATCGATTGCAGAGTGTGTACACCCGCACAAATGCAGATAATTCAGAAAGATATTGATTCTGTTTAACTGGGCTCAAAGGACTATATTACTGAGAAACGCTAAGTCGTCACTGTTGAGAGTTGTCTGCCTTACGAATGATTTTCAGCATGAGATTATAAAGAGAAAGCAAATCTATAAATAATAAGAAAATAATTAACACCAGATACAGAACACAGAAACAATGGAGAAAACTAACAAATTAATTTCAGATCATAGGCCTAGCACTTGAATTTAGGCCAGATAATATCGTCCTCACCTTGTATAATTCCTTAGCACGTCCATGCATGTAGTACTGTCTTCAGCTTTGGTTACCATATTAAGGAAAAGATAGGGTGAAAATGGAAGGAGTACAACAAAGGTTTACAAAAATGATACTCGTAGTAAGGATTAATCATGAAAGTAAAATTTAGAAGACCTTAAAATATATATCATGCCAGAGATAAAAGTATGAGGAAATGTGAAATAGCTATAAAATATTTTAAGACATGACAATATGGCAATCGATAGGTAATTCACAGGAGACCGGGTGAATTAACAGAGAGATAATCACCATAATATTATCAATAAAGTATTCCAGTCAATGGATTTTTTTTTTCCTTAAAATGACTCTCATATATATTGAAGACATTGTCGTATACTGTATACTGTGATAGGCTTTCACACAGTGAGAACGTCTTAGGTGCTTGGATATGCATCTAGCTTTAGAACTCCTGCTCAGGGCTTACGTAAGAACAGGTTGAAATATGCACATGGGAGAGGGGAGGGGGACCTGTGATGTCCCATAGCAGGAATACAAAAAGAAAATCCAACACTCTCCAGACTGAAACTCTCATGAAACCCACTCGTGGCCACCAAATTTTCCTTGGCTAACTAATATAATAGACTGTGGATATTATTTTGATATTGTGCTTTGATTTTGCAGTTACAGTCTCCATGGTTGTTTTTCTTACCAAAATGCTTGTATAATAATGGTTTTGCTTGTGCTTTCCATACCCCGTTCACTGGTCGCATCTGATGTTTCTTTACTAGTTTATACTTTTTGCTACCATGCATCTCGTAATTTTCATTCCCACTTACGTCGAGTTGTCACTGATTTTTGTTAAAGTATTTATATTTTGAGATTTATCATCCAGCATTGTTGGCTGGAATTTGGTGCTCTGATAACTCCCAAAACACATCATTGCTGATGATATCTGAGACACAAATATGGAAGAAGAAAATAAATAAAAATGGCTGGCCAAGTTCCTCTCCTGCAGACAAGTCCAGGTACTCTGCCAAAATAAAAAATCATAATACAGAATATTTATCAGACGATGCTCTGCAAAGTTTGGTTCTTTCACCCTCACTATTCAACATTCTGCTTCAGGAACTACCAATCCCTCTCCTTTCAGTAACAGTACTGTCCTATGCCGACGACTTGGCTGCAGCTATACAACACTTCAATTCTCAACATGCAGTAGCTCAGATCCAGCTATACATAAACTCACTGGCAAAATGACCAAGACAAAGCAGAATGACTGCCTCACAGTGCAAGTCAGCCATTATCAACCATTACTCTCCTCATTCCAGACATACATGAATCCCATGTGTCCCTCTTTAGCCAACAACGTCCATTGGAAAGACAGCCCAAATTTCAAGGATTCCCTCTTTAGACAACAACGTCCATTGGAAAGACAACCCAAATTTCTAGGACTTACCTTGGACACGGACGTGTCCTTTTCTCAGCACACAGTTATCATCAGTGCAAAGGCTTCTCGTAAACTCGATGCCTTGAAAACACACACAGGCAGTACTTTTAGACGGGAAAAGGAATCCCCGAAAACTGTTTACAGATCGTTAGAACAACCATAAATAATGCTAGCCCACGATGGACTCAAGCCTTACCCAACAAAAACATGGATAAGCTTCAACAAACACAAAACAAACCTTTAAGAATAATAGCACGATATATCAGTATCTCAAATGTAGATCACTTATATCAAGAAAATATATACTTCCACTCAAAAACCATATAAATATAAGAGACACACTTTTCATTGTCTTAGCTTAAGACTGATCCCATCCATGTAACTTCATGTTGCATATACTCCCATCCACAAGGAACAAGAAACGAACAACTGCGTAACACTAAGAAGCATCAGGAACATCCACCTTCCATCATGCACCACTACAATGCACGAACACATACACAGGCACAAACAACACAGATAATTCAAAACCTCCAGACAACCAGCATCCTTCAAGAACCACCACCAGACATACACCCCTCAGTAACCACCCCACTCAGAGAGACACGAATATACTTAGCCAGACTGTGGTGCTACCATCACCATTCCTTGTTGCAATTCCAGGACAAAATGATACAAACAATCCACTTTGCCCACACTGTAATGCAGCCGCCACACTACGACACATTTACTCACCACATGCAAAACACAATTGACAATAATCCTCCTACATAACCTCAGCAAAAGATCTCTGGGGGCGACTGGTTATTTTTTTTTTATGCGAGGAAGAAGGAACCAAAGGCCGAGCCCGCAAAACGTTCTTCCCAAGAAAAAAACTAAAACAATCAAAAGAGAGCAAAATTCAAGATCCATTCATTTCGAGATGCCTGACACACTGCGTTTGAAAGACTGGAGATCATAGAAAGTAGGGAATACAGACAGAGGGAAACAGTTCCAGAGTTGACCTGTTGCATAAATGAAGGACTGGGAGTAACGGTTAACTCTTGCATTAGAGAGTTGGACAGAAAAGGGATGAGAGTTTGTTGCTAGACGAGTGCTACGCACCCGTTGTAGAGGTGAAGGGTTGCAAGCAGACAGTTCAGAGGAGCAGTGACCACTGAAGTAACGATAGAAAAGAGATAAAGGTGCAACAGTGCCGCGAAGAGACAGAGCTTGAAGGGAGGCAGTAAGAGGAGGAGAATTGAAGAGATGATTAGCTTTTGACTCCATGCTATTGAGAAGACCTGTATGCGGGGAGCCTCCCCATACATGAGAGCTGTACTCTAAACAGGGGCGAATAAAACCGATTTCCTGCGTTTCGCTGGGTTCACGGCGATATGAGCCTGGGTTTGTAATAACAACAAAAAACAACAAAAGTTATGCAAATAATAAACAACGTTATTTCCAAAATTTATGTCTTTCCGTACCAGTCTATTTGAAAAAGCATGCATTAGTGTCATAAAAAGCTTTGTAGTTACTTGTAGTGGAGTTTTATATATATTAGACTCGTGGACGAGCGGTTATTATACTGGAGTAGCTTTGTACGTAGGTAATCTTCTTTCCCATTTGTCATGTAGTGACAGGAGAGGTAAAGAATAGTATGGGACTATTTTTATTTGTCTTGGAAATATTAACAAGTCTCTCACACAGAGCGAAGTATAGAGTCCAGTCCCGCTAGCTATCTCTCTGTCTCGCTCTCTCTGTCTCTCTCTCAAGTTGCCAAGCCCTTCTCCCTGCGACCTGTCTCTTCTATCGCCTGTCTCCTTCTGAGCTCTCTTTCCTAAATTCTGGTGTAGCACGGGTGTGTCACGTGTGTTCCTTGTGAGTGGAAAGTTTAAGAAGCCTGTGTGTGAGTATGTGTGTATGTGTGTGTATGGTCACTAAGGCTTTGTTCACAGGTGGATTGCTGACAACTAACTGCATCATCTCCTTACTGGCCACTGTCGTCAGCTTTCCTCAGTGTAATTTGCAAGCTCATTTCCCATTCCCAGGCTCGCATAGAGCTGTCTATCTATCTATTTATCTATCTATCTATTATGATTTGTAATTATAATATGGAGTCCTGATATCTGCTCGGTCACGCGAAAATGGCGTACCATCGACTGTTAATAGTCCTAACATATTAATACATATTATATGCACATTATAATGAACTTATAAGCTAATTAAGTGAAATACATAATTTTGTAAAAGTAACATAATTGTATGAATATTGTATTCATATAATATTCATAGTAAATAGTGATTATTCAGTAATATTACATTTTAAACAAGTTGTATACATATTTGAATAAATGCATTAAAGTAAATTATTGAACTGTAATACAGTATGTACTTGGGTTATTGTAGTGAAATGCATAATTGTGTTGGCCTTATAACTGTAGTTACATTTTGTTAATGCAACTATTACATAAGTGTCTTGGCCTTATAATTGTAGTTAAAGTTACATAATAGTTACATCTTGTTAATGCAACTGTTAATTGGCAAAGTGTAACATAATCCAATCGTTTGTCGTTACATAAGTGTTACATATCGTTTGTAGTTACATAATTGTGGTTAAAGTTACATAAAAGTTACATCTTGTTAATGCAACTGTTAATTGGCAAAGTGTAACATAATGCAATCGTTTGTCATTACATAATTGTTACATATCGTTTGTAGTTACATAATTGTAGTTAAAGTTACATAAAAGTTACATCTTGTTAATGCAACTGTTACATAAATTGGTACATATTGTTTGTAGTTACATAATTGTAGTTAAAGTTACATAAAAGTTACATCTTGTTAATGCAACTGTTACATAATTGGCAAAGTGTAACATAATGCAATCGTTTGTCGTTACATAATTGTTACATATCGTTTGTAGGTACATAATTGTAGTTAAAGTTACATAAAAGTTACATCTTGTTAATGCAACTGTTACATAATTGGCAAAGTGTTACATAATGCAATCGTTTGTCGTTACATAATTGTTACATATCGTTTGTAGTTACATAATTGTAGCAAGTGTAACATAATGCAATCGTTTCTCGTTACATAATTATAATATGGAGTTACATAATTGTAATAATTGCAGTCCTAACATATGCTGCAGTCGATGATATGATGTGTCATGCCACTTGCTTGTGGAGACAACAATTTGCTTTTTTGTTTGTAGTTTATGTGGTATTTTGACATATGTAGTAACACTTACACTTATTTTCATTTGTTTGTTATGTGATCTTACTCTGTTTTTCTTTTTTCTGTCTTACTTTTCTTTCTTTCTTTCTTTTTTTTTTTTTGTATGTATTGATTTTCCATAGTTTGTTTTACTTCGCTTGTGTACGCTTTTTCTATGTTGTTCATGGTTGCATAATTACTAGCTAATTTCCTTGGGATACTTTTTTAAAGTTTAGTTTATATTGCACAGATATTATTGAAAATTATATTATATAGTCCCATATTTTGTTGTTTTATATAAAAAATATATACACTATATACAGTATTAACTATATACACTGACTTGTTGTTCACTTGTACCTATCGTGGGTAATATGTGTGTCAGCAATGTGTGGAAATCATTGTCTTCACGATGTGTTGAAGATGTTCACTCTTGCTAACGTCATTTGTGTTGGCCATTTTTTTTTTTTTTTTAGTTTACCTTGTAACTTAATTTATATGTTTCCACTAGGTAGCTTTAATTAATAAATGTTTAATACAGTTCTCTTAATTGCTCACTGAGTAACTGTGATGGTATATTTTCTTTATCACTCTGTAGATATAATAATGTATAGTTGTATGTATGAAACACGTATTTTATGTAGGTATAAATGGTAACACTCGTTGGTAGTAAATAAATGTTATAATAAATGAATGAATATATACAGTGTAAAATATTTATTGTTGGTGATTATTTAGTGTTTGAGTTATGCAGATAACTGAAGTAAGTATGTGTATTTAAGCTGTAACTATACAACACGTTTTATGTTTGTGCAGAAGCTTATTGTCTGTCACTGTGTATTGTATAAATGAAGTAACTATGTAACTCACTAATTTTTACCGTGGTGGGAATGGTGTGAATGGTGGTGCAGGTGGTGAGTTGACTGACGTGGCGTCTTTTCAGCAAGCACGCATGATGACGTCGACTTCTCACACTGGTAGTTGTGGTGAGTGAATGAGTAGCGATGAGTAACTTGAGTGAAGATGAGTAAGATGCGTTATAAATGTGGCTCTAGTGTTTTGCTGCGTGTCTTGACCTCTGTCAGCGATAGAGGTAGGCGGGAGAGAGTGGTGGGGGTTTGTGTGCTTGTTGCTTTGGTCTTTCCTCTTCTTTACTTGCTTTGTTTTATATTCTTCTTGTTGCTGCTTGAAGTTATGTGAAGATTATAGAGTTGTTTTGTAGACTTGTAGGCTATTTGCATTGTAGGCTGTATTTTGTAGGAATTCAATGTAGAACTGAAGCTAATCTTGTAGAGTCTCGCCTGCTTTTGTAGAAATTTGCTTTTGATTCGGAGACGATGTCCGTAGATTTGCTGCTACCAAATGTCATAAAAGACTTTGTGGTTCCTTTGTGGTTACTTGTAGTTGAGTTATATATATATTAGACTTGTGGACGAGCGGTTATTATACTGGAGTAGCTTTGTACGTAGGTAAGCTTCTTTCCCATTTGTCATGTAGTGACAGGAGAGGTAAAGAATAGTATGGGACTATTTTTATTTGTCTTGGAAATATTAACAAGTCTCTCACACAGAGCGAAGTATAGAGTCCAGTCCCGCTAGCTATCTCTCTGTCTCGCTCTCTCTGTCTCTCTCTCAAGTTGCCAAGCCCTTCTCCCTGCGACCTGTCTCTTCTATCGCCTGTCTCCTTCTGAGCTCTCTTTCCTAAATTCTGGTGTAGCAGGGGTGTGTCACGTGTGTTCCTTGTGAGTGGAAAGTTTAAGAAGCCTGTGTGTGAGTATGTGTGTATGTGTGTGTATGGTCACTAAGGCTTTGTTCACGGGTGGATTGCTGACAACTAACTGCATCATCTCCTTACTGGCCACTGTCGTCAGCTTTCCTCAGTGTAATTTGCAAGCTCATTTCCCATTCCCAGGCTCGCATAGAGCTGTGTATCTATCTATTTATCTATCTATCTATTATGATTTGTAATTATAATATGGAGTCCTGATATTAGCAGTTTTGAAAAAAAAAAAGAAAAAAAAAAGATAAGTATGTCTCTCTATACATAGTAAAACCAAAATACATAAATGTATCAAGAAAACGTGAAACGTGATGCCACTGGCTCAGGCAGTGATGCAACGAAGTATTTAGTGCCCGAGTGCATAGTATGGGAACCTTATGAAATATCAAATAGGAGCAATTCCCTCAGAATCCATTGTACAGTTCTCGGCGGTGCTGTATTGATCAATACCATCAGCAGGTTGAGTTTATGGTATCGATCAATGCCATCTGCTGCTTGAGGGTTAAATGGTTGTAATTCAGCTGCCAGACACAACAACGACAGTCAACATACTCTACTCTTTTTGCTCTAACTTAACCTAAAATTGCTACCTCTCCGCACTGAATAATGAGTTGTAGCAAAGATTAACACTGGAATAGTCACGAAGCAGTGCTATGACAAGAACGTAGAACCACAGCGTTATCTTTTTTTTTTTTTTTTAGCTATGAAAAAGAGCTGTCAAAAAGATGAAAATCTGGACCACATTAAAGTGACAAGTGTATAACATTAGCGTCTCAGCAATACATCTAACTGCTTTTGTATCCCGTGATGGACATTTAACGAACAACTGATTAAAAGGTGTTAAGTGATAGCTTAACTACTTTACTCCAATGATGCATTTTATATTACCTCTGGGGACTAATGCACACTGATGGAATCAAATACAGCTTTCATTAATACCTTCAGTACTAAAGGTTTGTCTTGAATAAAATCACCTGTTGATACCCAGAAAAAGATGAAATAATACATCTTTAGAATTATTATTTTTTTTTCCAATGTCTGTATGTAGATGCTGACAAAGGTGGTGGCCGAGTTGGCAGAGAGGTGGTCTACTATCCCAGGGGACGAGAGTTCTGGTCATGTTTGGGACAGGGAACAGTTTAACCCGCCCCGTCCCGACGACGTATGGGTACGTTGCAACGATTTGCATTTGCCAGTCCCGGCGACGTACCAGTACGTCGTGCAATTGCAATGTGCATAATTTCGAAAATTTTCTAATTTCGCGCTTGATTTGCGGTACGTACCCTCGCCTGACCTTCCCCTACCTGCCACCAGGCGGGGACACTCGGCGACCCCGCGCAACCCGCGCTAGCCCGCCACTCGTCCACTCACCTGGTAGCCACGTTCCTGCTCAGACATGGCTAAGAGAGGTCTCTCAGAGAGCGAAATTCAAGTCGCCCTGGACACCTTTACCGGTGACAGTGATTCCCCACTGGATGACGAGGAGATGGACAAGGATTATGTGCAGCCAGAGGAGGAAGAAACCACCAGCAGTGACGAGGAAGTTCTGTCACCCAGGAAGCGGCAGTACGTGACTTACCGTGCTGCTAGAGAGGGGCAGGAGGCAAAGAAGGCACGTGGTATATAATATCCCTATCCCCAGCGTGCCTTGGAAGCAGAATTCGAGGTCGAGGACGAGGACGAGGACGAGGATGGAGCCGTGGGACGTGCTGCCACGTGGTATGGACGGGAGGTGATTACCCATCGTGGCCCAGAGTGCACACCACGTCGTCTAAGCAGGTATGGGCCTAGCATTCTGTTTGGGGAGGTATGAAGTGAAGTGGAGGGAGTGGGGAGTGAAATGGAAAATCCTGGGATTAGGGAAAGTGAGAGTGACGTGGGTGAGTCATTGCTCTCCCTACGCAGTGTGAGGCGGCAGAGTGGATCACGTGGGCCAGTGCGGGTGCGTTCATTATCATGTGGGGTTGTGAGGGAGGGGGAAGGTGGGGAGGAACCACTCCAAAGCACGTCTTATGCTCCCCAATATCCCCTAACACGTGGTTGAGCAAGGTTGCGTGAAAGAGCACGTGGTGTGGTAATGGAGGGGGAAGGTGGGGAGGAACCATTCCCCAGCACGTCCTCTGCTCCCCAATATTCAACAATTTCATCCCCACAGCCCCCTAATGTTCCTCAAGGCCGTAAGGGTAAGGGAAAGGGAAAGGGTAAAGGCAGAGGGAAGAGGAGTGACAGTGGGGAAGCCCTCCGTACTCCTTCTCCCCAACCTCCCCAACCAGGATCTCCTCCCCACCCAGACGAAGGCGGTGATGGGGACGAGGGATTTGTGTCGTGGGATTGGGAGGATGGGAGTGATTTTTCTCCCCTCATTCACCCCTTCACTGAGCAAGGGCGATCTGGCTGCATTGCACCAGGTATTCACTGTAATTCAAGCAGGTTGGATTTTTTCCACCTGTTTTTCAGTGAGGCCTTCGTAGATCAGATCGTTTTTCAAACAAACCTGTTTGCAAGCGCCCAGCGCCTAGAAAGTGAAAGATTGGGAACAAGGAGTAGGCATTCAATGATTTATGATTACCCTGTCTCCATTCCAGAAATGTTCTTATTTTTTGCCCTTGTCCTTTTGATGGGTATAATAAGAAAAAATAGAATTCCTGCTTACTGGACTAGGGACCCTGTTATGTTTACCCCCATATTTGGTCAAGTGATGAGCCGTAATCAGTTTCAACAAATTCTAAGTCGCCTCCATTTTTATGATGCTAATGACCCTGCAAATGCAAACAACACTGACAAAATGAGGCGAATTAGGCTGGTCTTTGATCACCTCAGGCAAACCTTTCGATCCTCATTCTATCCCTATAGAGATCTCGTCATAGACGAGAGTCTCGTGTTGTGGAGAGGCAATATTTCATTCAGACAGTATATACCCAGCAAAAGGCACCGTTTTGGGTTCAAGATCTTTGTTATGTGTGACTGTAGGACTGGATACGTGCAAGACATAGTCTTGTACACCGGTGCACAGACAGACATAATAGAAGATCGAAGTATAGGACTTTCGGGAGCAGTGGTAAAGACGATGATACAAGACTACCTTCATCGTGGTCACGTTCTCTACCTCGACAACTGGTACACTAGCCCTCTTCTCGCTCGTTATCTTCACAGACATGAAACGGGAGTCTGTGGAACCGTAAAGGTGAACCGGCGTCACATGGTCAAGGTAGGGCGGAAACTTGCAAGGAGTGAGGTTGTCTTCTTCAAAGCAAACAACATCCTTGCAACAATGTGGAACCACAACAGAGAAGTAAGCCTCTTGTCCACGGTTCACCGCCCCTTGATGCACCGTACTGATTCTGTTGATTACCATAGCGAGAGCAGGCGTCGTGTTTGGAAACCTGAGTGTGTAATGGATTACAATATAAACATGCGCCTCGTGGACCAGTCTGACTCCATGATATCGACGGTAGAGTGTGCCAGGACCACGATGAAGTGATATAAAAAACTGTTCTTTCACTTGCTAGATATCACTGCTCTGAATTGACACCACCTTCACGCCATGACCACAGGAGTTCAGGAAACCTTTGAAGGGTTTGTGAGGGAGCTCACACGAGAAATCTTTGCTAAGTATGCTGATGAAAGGCCCCAACAGCGCACCCGCACTGCCCCTATTACCCAGACTCCCCAGAGAATATCCGGCCGCCATTTCCCCACTCCTATCCCTCCCCAGCCCAACAGACCTAGGCCCCAGCGCAGGTGTCACGTGTGCAGTAATTCCCAGGTGAGACTTACGACACAGAGGAAGGACACCCGCTATGAGTGCGTGCAGTGTGACGTGGGTCTGTGTATTCACCCATGTTTTAGTGAATATCACACGTTGCTGCAATTTTAGCATGGTGTGAATGCCAAAGGACGCTGAAATTATGATGTAAATGCGACAGACAGACGCTCTGTGAAAATATCAGTCATGTGGATCGCCAAATATTAGTATAAAGTGTCTACGGGTAGAACATAAGTGAAAACATTGGGTGTAAGTATATAAATCTGCCCTAAGTTGAAACTTACATAGAGAGGGTTGTTTGATGCGATATTCTGTCGCTCAGTGCAATAAATACGGCCCCTTATTATATATTTCTTATTATGTGACATTCTTACGGGAATAATATAAGTTCAAATTATTGTATATGATGATGTATATTCTAAGTCAAATATTCATAGCGTGTCTATAAAGATAAGATTTCCTGAAGCTTAGTCGAATGAATAAGGCACGTATTAGTCAAAATAAAAGTCAGCAAGTGATAAAGTGAATAATTAGTATATAAGTGTGTGAGTGAATTAGTATATAAGTGTGTGAGTATTATGTATGACGAAACATTCCTTGCGAGGGTATTTTCAGGCGATATTCTCACGCTCACTTGAATAAATAATGGCAGTAAGTATGTACAGTGCATTCTAGGGATGTAAACATGTGTAATGTAAGTGGGAAAATATAATTGGAGTGAATAAATAAAGTAGATGATGAAACACGAGTGTTTGAGATCGTGGTTGCTACGTGAATAGGCGCTAGCATATCGCTAAATGCCCTCGTAATGAATGAAAATAATTGAAAACATTCACAGTGATGGAGGAAAGGTTCTATGTAAATGGGAAAATAATTGGAAAGTGATAAAACAATTTGGTATGTTGAAATACGAGTCATAGCGAGTGCGCTTACTAAGCTGATGTGCGCTAAACTTATGCTGCATGTCATCATAATGAATGAAAACATCTGAAAACACTTACAAACAGTTGTAATTGGTAAATTGTCATTGAAACAGAAGTATACAAGTAGAAAAAATGATAGGTTGACTCATACCAGAAACTTAGCATATAGCATGTTACGACTCGGACCAAACTCGCTATGCTCGCGCGATGGTACAATGCTTATTTTTCCTATATATGTGTCTGAAATCCATTATATTGTTACTATTATTGTTTATTAGTTCAAATTCAATAAATGTAAAGGTGTTGTGTGTTGTTTGTCCCATTATTCCTTACCATAGAAAACGTAAACGCATATCCAGCCCATTACAGAATACGATACCTGCGGGGGGAAACCGCACCTGTACAGACCACTTATAGACCGCAGAGACCACTTTCTTCATGATTTTCCATCCTTTCTCGACCTAAGCGGAAGTTTTAGAAGAAAAAAAATTTTTCCAAAAAGGCTCGGGACTGGGGGATGTCATAGGTGCGGAAAGGCTCGGGACGTGACGGGTTAATTACTTGAATTTCGTTAAAATAAACTTTACTGATCTACCATAAGACCCCCCGACATGACGTAAAAACACTCCTGTTACTACTAAAATCTGTATGACACATCCCTAGCATGTATTCAATATGGACGGTGGGTGTTGGCGTTGAGAAGGCAACACTGAGGTACATGGTACGTAAGAAGACAGCATGGTCACAGGGAACGGACTGTTAAGCCTTTGCCAAGAGCTGAACGCGAAAAACAAATCCGTTAATTTGTATGCATTTAGGAAAAGATCAAAGAACGCCATGGTTTGGTCAGTGTATGTGTTGTATCACACAGGACCATGTTTTAAGGCACTCAGAGCGCTGCCCACTGCCTGCTGGCCCACCGCTTGCTTTCATCTACTATTGCCATTCATGGAAAGAGATTATTTTTCACTCCCTGTGTCCCGAGCTGTTTTTACATAGACCATGCCCCAGCTAAACGCTTTCATGGCTGCAGAAACGTTTGACCAATCATTTTCCGCTCAACCCGATTTGGGGAGAATTCAGTATAAGCGTTATATTGTTATGAAAGCAATGTTACGTTTCTCTTACAGAATAAAGTGTTTACTTTCAGCCTTTTCTTGTGTTTTTCCATTTTTTTTTAAGCCAAATGGTTTCCTGTAAGCCGAGAAACCATTTACAACGCTGGGTGGTAACCATATAACCAAACCATACGTGCTCCCTACGTGTCAACAAGTGGGTTGGTGGAGGGTTGGTGCCCCTCCCTGTAAAACAACTAACTCAGTGTCAAATGGCCACCCTTTGCGGGATTGTGGTGTCTGGCAATAGATAGATAGATAGATAGACTAGTGGTTTCCCCTACGCTGGATACCAACGCTGGGCTGGAGAGAGAGAGAGAGAGAGAGAGAGAGAGAGAGAGAGAGAGAGAGAGAGGGAAAATTCAGGATGATGAAAATTAATGAAGGATTCCTTGAGTGACTGTTTAACATTGCAGACATTATAGTGTTAGAACACTATAACAGTATTCAAAAAACCAGTCATGACTTACGTCATGATTATCATCCATCCTTCTTACCTGTTGTTTGCTGTTTGTTAATGTATCCTGTTGTACGTGGTGTGCTTAACTCTCTCGTGGTCGAAACAAGTTTGGTTTTCTACCCCCTGCAACACCGGATAATTATATTTAGCCAAGAGTGTGTATTTGTGTAATAGAGACTGACAGTATCAACCCTCTCATCGACAGAACAAAACTGATCTACTATCGCCATAAGATTTTATTCACCTGAAAGTGAGCCTTGGGGCCTATGAGTGCTAATAATAGTTCGATCAGTGTTATCATCGTCGAAACAACGTTGACATATTTTTTAAGGTAACGCCAGACGATTGTATTTATCTTGTTTGTCTCGAAGTCGCCTGCGATTTAAGTTCTTCAAAATTATTCTCTTAAACTGTATTCATTCTCTAATTCCATCCTCATATTCCACTATTAATCTGTAGCCTTATTCCCACAGCCACTATTGTGTTTCTCTTTAGCCATCTTCTGTCTGTCTGTCTTCTTTTTTTCTGCACACTCAGTTCTATTATATATATCTCAACACCATTTTTCTTTATGGATTTGTCTCCCTTGAACTCTTCCTCATTCATGGGCCCTCTCCATGTCATGTTAACTGGTTCCTCTTCGTTCATTCTCACTACATCTTTCGCTGTGCAGTCTTGAATATGTCATATTATGAGATTAAAAAATCACTGCTGCTCTTTTGTACTGCCCCTTTCACTTTTACATTATTTAGTCTTTCTCTTAGTATCCCACATCTCTATTAACACTTCATGGGGTTGTGTTTTTGCCGCCTTTCTCCTTTTTTTTCAGCTCACAATAGAGTTTTTGCTTATTCATTCAGGGAACAAGTCAAGAGTGAGAGCAGTGGAAATGAGTTACTTGAGAGGAGCATGTGGAGTGACGTGGAGGGACAGGTTGACGAATGAAGAAGTGAAGGAACGCTGTGGGGTGGATGTGGATGTGGTTGAGAAGATTAGGAGAAATACACTGAGGTGGTTTGAACATGTGGAGAGAATGGAGAATGAAAGACTTACTAAGAGGGTGTATGTAGGTAAGGTGGAGGGAGGGAGAGGGAGAGGGAGACCGAGGATGAGGTGGAGGGATGGAGTTGAGAGGTATATGAGGGAGGGGGGGGGTGAGTTGGGGGGAGGGTAGTCAAATGGTGGGTGACAGAGTGACTTGGAGGCGTTTTGTCTGCGGCCACCCTTTGCGGGATTAGGACGTCGAGGCTATAGATAGATAGATAGACTGTTGTTTTTAATTATATTCTAGTTATCTCCAGACGATTTCACACAACATGGAGTGAGTTTCGAACTACCAAGCTTTTATATATCGCCTTTATAAACCCCTTTGCTAATGCCTATTTTCTTTAAAAATACTATATCCTTCATTGCAAGCAAAAAAAAAAAAAAAAGAAAAAAACAAGCTAGTGTCCTTCAGCTGATCGAATTTGTATCATTAGCCATCTGCCATCTTCAGCCGAAAATATCTACCGTATATATATTACAAATGTACTACTTCTGCATTGCATTAATAAGATGCAAAACACTCTGTGGCTGCAATGACTCAGTCCGACTAAATATAATTGTCTGTCGATAACTCGAACAGAATATTTGAAATGTCACAACCATAGCATGTATTACTGATGAAAGCGATAAAGTTGCAGACCCCAGTGCCTCACTCCCAGCCGAAGAAAATCGACTGGCATAATCTGGAATAGAATAATTGAGGTGTTCCGATGGTAAGAGGGTTATTTTTCAATGTCAGTGGCATTTGGTCATTCAGATAAATATAAAAGATGAGTCGAAAGGTTTTAATATTATGAGGCAGTAGGAATAGCGGTGACTAAAGCCGTAAAATTTAGTTTTTTGATAATTCTACCTAAGTAACCGAACAAAAAATCTTAAGAATAATCCATTTGGTGTGATGAAAACATAATATTGTGTCCAAAACAGGACACCAATTTTATTTTTATGGTATAAATGATAACTCCGGTACTTTTTTTTTTTTTTTCCGGCCTATCAACCATTGGGGTCGAAGCCCCTGGTTATTAAGGCCATATATATATATATATATATATATATATATATATATATATATATATATATATATATATATTGTTACATAGCCTATGATTTCATCATCCTTTGTGTAATTTTAACGCACAGTTGCTGCATGTTTGATCACGAGCTTGTTCTGCCTCAGTCCCCCCCTTCTACCGTTATAGTAGAGTAAGTCGTCCTTTCTGTTGTTCAGAGTAGGATTGTCAGCTCTTTGTCCCCTATGGCTTCATTTCCGCGTCCTTCTTACAAGTTGTATCAAGCTCTGCCGGCCCCTATATAATGAGCTCAGTCTCTGCATCATGGCCACTTAGATCTACTCCTCATTTTGTTCACATCTCTGTCCTCCCCTGTACAGTTATTGTTGTGAGTGCTCCGGAAGTCTCCAACCATCTAGCAGCTGTGTAATTTGAGTATAACTGTTATTCCATTTTTTCCTTGTACTGTAAAGCATAAGGTGTTGATTTGTAGGCCTAGTGAGGTTTTTTTGTAATTTATGTGGGATTCATTTTGTCAGCCAGTTTTAATATTATTTTGTATCTGTAATAATTTATCTTGCATTAACTGAGCATTACCCAGTGTATTTTCATTTTATCAGGGCTGACTTAGGTAAATTTACTCTTGCTAATTTCATGTTAATAGAGGCTATTGCAGTTAACCATATATTTAACCTGTTTTTTGCCATTACATTATCCTTATGAGTCCTGAATGTTTTGTTGTTAGTTTGAGCATTAAACTTAACTTGTAATTTTACCTAACTCTTTTGTTTTGAACCTGGAACTTTACGGGACAGTAGTGACTCTTAGTATTCTCACTTAATGTGTACATTATCTTTCTCTGTTCCGTAACATAAATTTGGCGACCTCATATCACGATATTCAGGATATTATCATAAGGATATTGCTTGATATTTTGTGACTGTTACTTATTCATGATGTCTACTATTACTACACTTGATGAAGCCAAAGATTTTTTGTCAAATGTGCAAACAGTGTTGGATGTAGAAAACAGAACAAAGAATGAACTTAAGCTTGTTGCTCAACAATTGGGAATTGCTGTTCGCTCTCATCATTCTAAAGATCAAATTGTTGACATGATTAATGAAAGCTTGTTTAATGTAACTCCTCCAAATGAGCGAACGCAGATTGAATTAGCTAAGTTACAGCTAGCCCTGCAGGAGGCTCAGGCTAAGGAGGCGGAGTCTCGTGCTAAGGAGGCTGAATTTCAAGCACGTGCTAAGGAGGCTGAGTCTCAGGCTAACGAGGCGGAAGCTCAGGCTCGGATTCAGGAGGCACAGATACAGGCACAAGTTGAACTTGCCAGGATTCAGGCAGACCATGAGTATCGCATGAAACAAGGTGGAACTGGATCATCTAGCTCTGATGATTTTGATGTGGCTAAAAATGTTAAACTTGTCCCTCCTTTTAATGAATCTGATTTAACAAAGTATTTTCAGCTGTTTGAGAGGGTAGCTACAGGTTTTAATTGGTCTAAAAAGTATTGGCCAGTACTCCTTGAAACTGTTCTCACCGGTAAAGCTCAAGTAACTTATGCATCTTTGCCTCAGGATCAATCTGATAATTATGATGTAGTTAAGAGCTTGATTCTTAAGGCGTATGAGCTTATTCCTGAAGCCTATAGAGTAAAATTTAGGACAACTTACAAGCAAGATAAGCAATCTCATGTTGAGTATGCAAAAATCAAAGAAGATCTGTTAGAGCAGTGGTTAAATTCTAAGAATGTGGATTCTGATTTTGGTAAATTTAAGAAGATGATTTTGCTGGAGGACTTCAAGAGGTGTATTTATAAAGATGTAAGCCTATATCTTGATGAGAAAAGAATAGATAATTTGTCTGATGCTGCAGTTTTAGCTGATGAATATGTTCTCACTCACAAGAGATATTCTAAAGAAAAAGGGAAAGCTGAGAGTAAGTACGTTGCCTCTACTCAGAGTACAGGTAACAGGAAAGAGAATAAAGATGATGTTTCTCAGGAAGTAAATACCAGCTTCACCTCTAGATTTCAGAAAAGTAAATGTACTTATTGTAGTAAGCTTGGTCATACTACGGAGAAATGTTTCAGGAGACAGCGTGATGTGAACAAAAAGGAGTCTTTAAATGTTCAGTCAATTGGTCTAGTGTCCACTCTTGAGAGTTCCCAGAATTCTTTAACTGAGTTAACTGAACCTGCTTTGAGGGGTAACTTAAATTCTCATGATGGAGCTCCTCTTTTGAGCAGTAACGTGGGTGACACTCTGAAGAGTTCATGTGCTAATTTCCTGTCTGATGGTTTTGTCAGTCATGTGGACAGTAGTGACAGGAAATCAGTTAAAATATATCGTGGCACAAGTGCTTGCCAATCCCTTATGCTGACCAGTGTTCTAGGCTCTAATGTTAATTCCTCTGATGAAACTGTAATCTTACAAGGTGTAGGGAATAATTACTTCTCTGTCCCTCTGTGCAGAGTGAATTTAGAGTCTGGTTTTGTTAATGGTTCCGTTATGGTTGGGTTGGTTGAGACACTCCCAATGTCAGGTGTAACTTTCTTACTTGGAAATGATATTGGTGGAAGTCAAGTGTCCAGCTCCTCGGTTGTCTAGTGAGCCAGTGGCTGCGACCCAGGATTGTGATGTCCCTGATGTGTTCCCTGCATGTGCTGTCACTAGGGCTAAGTCTAAAGTTACTGGTGATTTAGAGGATAATGATGATGATGATGTTATCCTAGCTGACACTTTTCTTGCTAATTTGGACCACTCACCAGATGAGGCAGTACCCCGTAGTGTTGATAATTTGTCTCGACAGGAGTTGATTGAGCTGCAGGTTGCTGACCCTGAGTTGAAAGGTCTAGCTAACTCTGTTTACAGTGAGGAAGAGTCGGCTGGCGCTTCTACTTGTTATTATATAAAGTCAGGAGTACTTATGAGGAAGTGAAGACCCCCAACAGCATCAGCCGACTGTGAATGGGAGGTTGTACATCAAGTTGTCATCCCTCGTGTTTGTAGGCAGGATATCATTGGAGTGGCTCATGATTCTAGTTTGGCAGGACACCTTGGAGTGAGGAAGACTGTGGCATGCATTTTGAAACACTTCTACTGGCCAGGTATCTTCAGGGATGTTTCCTGGTATTGTAAGTCTTGTCACACCTGTCAAGTTGTGGGGAAGTGTAATCAGACCGAAAAGGTTGCACCTCTAGTTCCCATTCCTCCTTTTGAGGCGCCTTTCACCCGTGTGTTGGTGGATATTGTGGGCCCTCTTCCTAAGACTTCTTCGGGATTTTCTTATGTGTTGACCCTGATTGATATGGCTACTCGTTATCCTGAAGCCATTCCACTTAGAAATATCTCAGCAAAGAACGTGGTTAAGGAAATGCTAGGGTTCTTCACAAAGTTTGGTCTGCCCAAGGAGGTACAGTCAGACCGAGGAAGTAATTTCATGTCAAACGTTTTCAAGCAGTCTCTGAAAGAGTTGGGCATCACCCAGATCACGTCTTCAGCTTACCATCCCCAGACCCAAGGAGCGTTGGAGAGATATCATCAAACACTCAAATCGATGCTCAAGAAATACTGTTTGGAACATCAGAAAGACTGGGATAAAGGTCTTCCATTCGTTGTATTTGCCGCAAAAGAATCTCCAAATGAATCACTGGGCTTCTCACCTTTTGAACTACTGTTTGGCCATGAAGTAAGAGGACCCCTTAAGTTACTCAAGGAATGCTGGCTGTCGGAGGAAGATGACGTCAACCTGCTGGAGTATGTGATGAAGTTCAAAGAACGGCTGTCCACTGCTTTACAGCTGGCGAGAGAGAATTTAGGAGCTGCTCAGGAGAAGATGAAGACTTGGTATGATAAGAAGTCCAGGTTACGCCACTTTCAGCCAGGAGATCAGGTTTTGATTCTGCTACCAGTGCATGGGCAACCTCTTCAAGCCAAGTTTAGTGGTCCTTATTTCGTGGAGAAGAAACTCAGTGATGTCAACTATGTCATCGCCACACCAGATCGTAGAAAGAACAATGCTAAAGTTATATCACAGGCGGGACGAAAATAACCCAGTCTGCACTGTAGCTGTTCCACCCGAGTCTGCAAGTGAAGTTCTCCCATGCAGTATGAGCCTGAGTGATAGTTTGGGGAAGAATCCTGATATCATGAATGATCTCCAGACTAAGCTTTCTCATCTACCTCCCGAGGAAAGGCAGGAGTTTTCGGCATTACTGCAGGAGTACCCGCAAGTGTTCCGTGCCACTCCAGGAAGAACCACTGTGTTGATGCATGATGTCGATGTTGGAGACGCAAAGCCAATTAAATTGCCTCCTTACCGTGTGAACACAGTGAAAGTTCCTCTCATCCAGAAGGAGCTTGGCTACCTGTTGGACCACAAGATGATTGAGCCCTGTCAGAGCGAGTGGAGTTCTCCTGTCACTCTGGTCCCTAAGGCAGGTGGGTCACAGCGGCTTTGCATTGACTACAGACGTGTTAATCAGATAACCAAAACAGACACTTACCCTCTCCCTCGTGTGGAAGATTGCATAGACAAGATCGGAAAGGCTAGGTACATAAGTAAGTTTGATTTGTTAAAGGGATACTGGCAAGTACCTATGACTGAATGTGCTAGGGAGATCTCATGTTTTGTAACACTAGGAAAGACTTTTGCATGTTCAGTAATGCCATATGGTATGAAGAATGCACCAGCCACATTTCAGAAGCTCATGAATGTTGTAACAGAGGGTTTGGCAGGGTGTGTTGTTTATATTCATGATGTATCTTATTACAGTAAGAAGTTCACTCCACCTCAAAAGAACTACTCAACTATTGAGAAAGAGCTTTTGGCCTTGATTTTGGGTTTACAGCATTTTTCATTTTATTTGTGTTCTGGTTTAACCCCATAGTCATTTATACCGATCATAACCCACTGAAATTCCTTAGTAAGTTTAAAGATAAAAATCAGAGATTGACAAGATGGAGTCTACTTCTTCAGGAGTATTCATTAGACATACAACATGTCAAGGGGAAAGAAAATGTTATTGCAGATTGCTTGTCTAGAATTTAGACAGACTGTTTTAGAGTAATAAGAAATTTCCTTTGTAAATTTCTTTTTCTTTGTGGGGAGGTGTTACATAGCCTATGATTTCATCATTCTTTTTTGTAATTTTAACGCACAGTTGCTGCATGTTTGATCACGAGCGTGTTCTAACTCAGTCCCCCCCTTCTACCGTTATAGTAGAGTAAGTCGTCCTTTCTGTTGTTCAGAGTAGGAGTGTCAGCTCTTTGTCCCCTATGGCTTCATTTGCGCGTCCTTCTTACAAGTTGTATCAAGCTCTGCCGGCCCCTATATAATGAGCTCAGTCTCTGCATCATGGCCACTTAGATCTACTCCTCATTTTGTTCACATCTCTGTCCTCCCCTGTACAGTTAATGTTGTGAGTGCTCCGGAAGTCTCCAACCATCTAGCAGCTGTGTAATTTGAGTATAACTGTTATTGCATTTTTTCCTTGTACTGTATAACATAAGGTGTTGATTTGTAGGCCTAGTGAGGTGTTTTTGTAATTTATGTGGGATTCATTTTGTCAGCCAGTTTTAATATTATTTTGTATCTGTAATAATTTATCTTGCATTAACTGAGCATTACCCAGTGTATTTTCATTTTATCAGGGCTGACGTAGGTAAATTTACTCTTGCTAATTTCATGTTAATAGAGGCCATTGCAGTTAGCCATATATTTAACCTGTTTTTTGCCATTACATTATCCTTATGAGTCCTGAATGTTTTGTTGTTAGTTTGAGCATTAAACTTAACTTGTAATTTTACCTAACTCTTTTGTTTTGAACCTGGAACTTTACGGGACAGTAGTGACTCTTAGTATTCTCACTTAATGTGTACATTATCTTTCTCTGTTCCGTAACAATATATATATATATATATATATATATATATATATATATATATATATATATATATATATATATATATATATATATACTTCCATGCATACATACAGACACACTTTCATGCAAACGTACATATATATATATATATATATATATATATATATATATATATATATATATATATATATATATATATAATAATTTTTTATTTTTTTTGTATTTTTATTTTTTCAAATTTTTTCTTGGTTTTAAATTTTTTTATACCTTATATTATAAAGAAAAACATAATCTAAAGACCCTAAAACTAATCACCTAACAGACAAATCGCTAACCTATACTAAATCCTACAGAGACAAATAGCTAGACCTACACTAATGGTAAATATACCTCGACTAACAGATCACCATCGACTGCAGATATGTAATGCCTTTCTACATTACATACCTGCACTCATCACCTGGTGACTGTCAGTCGAGGAACAACCTAATTTAGGGGACATCAATATATGAAAAGGAACCAGACGAGTCAGGAACATTTCCATATACGTCAGCTGTCGGCCCTAATTAGAATAACTTAAGCAAGATAATATAATGTATTTATATAATTTGTAGAAAGTGTGAAGAACCTCGCCCAGCAGACCACGTCCGGTACAAGAAAATGAAGTGACTTTCATAGGTCATTGCTCTCTTAGGCCTCAGGTGTTATGTATTTTAAATGAAAATAAGCCACAAATTGTGAAGCCACTAACGGTCGTCAAACTGAATTAGCTTTTTTTTTTTTTTTTAATTGCATTAAAACATTGTCCGTCTTACCACAATAAAATAATCTGAAAAAATTACGATCATTTTTTTTTTTTTTTTTCGTGAAAAATTACATGGCAAAATAACTTCCATCCTCCACCACTCCTGTCGTTTTATTTTGCTTCCTGGTTTCGTTTTTCATATGTTTTTGCCAATAACTATTGTTATACTTTATTACCAGCATTTAATTAAATTTCTTTTATTGTCCATAAAGGATTTGTAGGCTATTAGATAATTTTTTCTTTGCATCAACCTAGCCTATCTCTTACCACCTCTCCCACATCTTCCTTGATACTTCCATTTACTTCCCATTTTTTGTGGCATGCCCCGTCCCTCCGCCATTCATTTTTTCCTCCGCCGAAAATGAGATGTTTCACGCACGTACACATTTGCGTCTTTAAGGAAATACTATATATATATATTTTTTTTTCTGAAACTTTGGTATTTACCCGATAATTTTAAACATACATATTCTTCCGTGTCAAAACTGACTGATGTCTGCGGTTGGAGGAGAGCGTCGGGTAACTTGCGTATTTGCATTCTAAAGGGAGGCCAGACGTTTTCTGCTATCGTTTTTCTGGCAGGGAAAAGGGTGGTTTCTGACAGTTCAAAAGATGTGAACTACTGTACGGTAGACTGGTCATAGCTCTTCCTACGCCATGGGTCCTCCTAGGTCCCCTCTGGAGCCGAGATTTCTTCATCTTCATAATCACTTTCTCTTTCTTCTCCCTATCCTTATCCTCCTCATCATCATCACAATCATCCTTCTTCTTCTTCTTCTTACTCTTCAATATCTCACTAAATTTTCATTCAGGTTTCCCTTCATCATCCTCTTATCTCAGCCTCAGCCTTTCTACACCCCATTCTTCTGCTCGTATAAGCTTCTCAACCCTATTTCATATCCTCTCACCTCCAGTCTGCTCTGACTTGCTTCGAATATTTACAGCTCATTTCATTTTAGATTTCCAAGTTGCATATTATCCCTGTGTCGTAGATTTTAATGTAACATATTGCCACTTATATTTCGATTTACTCCTATTAATTCAATGACACGTTTTCCGGTACATTCATTACTAGTGCACAAAGTAGATTCCATACATCTGGGCAGAGACATTTTATATATCTTGTTTTTTTGAGACTGTTCTAAACTGCACTCCTAGAAAAATTCTCTCTTCAAATTTTAAGAAAACCGTCCCGGGCTAGCTACAGTAAAATATATGAGACATCACTGAAGTATGATAGGTGAGGAATGATTTCTTCAGGCATCTATACTATAGCTGTATCACATGCCGTATTTAAACATTACAGTACATACAGTGGCACCGTTAATATATTCCTCTTCCTTCTGTCATACGCTTTTTTCTGAAATATAATTCGTAAAGAAGGATGATTTTTTATTTAATTCTCAACTGCGTTCTTTTGTCAGTTCTGTTGCTCCAGGCAAGTAATAATATTCTCCATTTGACAGGATCTTTCTTGTGATTGGGTCAACTACCTCATGGTTATTACATCTCTAATACTTTATTTCATTAAACGCAAATAGACTGTAGTCAGAAACGAGTGAGTCATAACAGCTGGAGAAGGTTAATCTCCCAACGCAACAGGGAAAAAATAAACAGTTAATACAAAGTGTTAACGGAGAGAACCGGGAATAGAAGATAAATTTAAGACGAGTGTGGAAGATGAAATGATAAATGTACACACAACTAAAAAACTATCGTTACACCTTCTGCGCGATATAAAATGACACACGAATGAAGGTTTTTGATAACAGCCTCCTCCATTGGTATCCCTGCGTGAGTTTGTTGCATATTTATTATAAGCTATATCCATTGCTTCTCCCATGCATATTTCTACCTCGTCCTATTTGGCAACTCACCCACTGTCAGGCTTACCAACCCTAGCGAGACAGCCAGGAACTTATCGGACCCCCTTGTAACGATAGTTTTTTTGCTGTGTGTACAT
The DNA here is from genome assembly GCF_032717465.1 of Coenobita brevimanus. Lineage (NCBI taxonomy): Eukaryota > Metazoa > Arthropoda > Malacostraca > Decapoda > Coenobitidae > Coenobita > Coenobita brevimanus. Next base: position 8,189,022 of record NC_137032.1, read on the forward strand.
AAAACCTCGAAAAGCAATACAACGGGGATTAAACAATAAAAACCTAAAGACAGCAAACAGACGATGAAAGAAGCAGTACGAAAGAATATTTATAAAAGAAGGAGCACTTAGAGAATGCTGTACCTGTCCGCGCATCAACTGGTCTACGAACCGAATTTTTTTCCCTTGCCCTGTGACCTTAGCCACCGACTGATTGCTGTTAAAAGAGAATCATTTCATCTTTGTTATATCATGAACCTTCCCACAAAGTTTTGGCTAATTCTGATTGAAACTGATCGAATGTCTTTATTTTCGCATTACCCGGGGCCCTTCCAGAAAGTTTGTTCTGAAACTGATAAAATTTACAATGACCTTGCCATGTGACCTAACTCTTTGACCTCTAGTTCAGAAAAGATAATCTTCATCCCTTTGACTGACCCTCAGCTCTTCCACCAAATTAGTTAAAAAAAAGATCAGAAGTATTATGGTTATTTTGTTAACGTTCTACACATTGCTAGAATTTATACTCTGCCTTGTGACCTTCATCTCTGTCAAATTTTTGTCAGAACTTACCCACTTCGTTCGTTCCTTACCTTATCCATTCACCAGGTTTAATTAAATCGGATAAACGTTGCAAAGTTGACATTGCAAGAAGAAACTTTAACATAGTCCTGTGATCTCCATCTGTTTTTTTCAAAATCAACAGGTCAGCCCCATAGCTATCCCTCTACCACTCCATCCGAAAGAGTTAAAAGTCGATAAGAACTTTTAAGTTCTTTTGTTCACACACACACACACACACACACACACACACACACACATAAGAGCGCGTCAAATAAAACATAATACCTCCTCTCATTTCGCGAGCTCAGGTACAACAAGAGAAAAAACAGTATGCCAGTTTGTGTTGGAGAAAGTAGAAAAGGGTCTGCTGAGTAAAAGACGTAATTGAAGCTGGACGAAAGAGAGAGAGAGAGAGAGAGAGAGAGAGAGAGAGAGAGAGAGAGAGAGAGAGAGAGAGAGAATAAAATCAGGGAAAATGAATTTCTTGCTCTCCACCTGTTCCTCATGGCCCCCAAACCCAGGATATTTTATTGTCAGACATCAGCCACTGTACACATTCTTCAGCAATCCTTTCATTCACCCACCCATTCTTTCAGGCTACGTCATGGGAAATTCTGAGGTAATTTGTTTTAACAGCTATACTTCAGGCTGCGTTGCTCTGATGCATCGTCCACTTTTCACGACTGTAACGACTCTCGCTTTTTTACACATAGGTATCACTTTTAGAATCAGTTGCAACAGTGCAGCGGACTCACTTCAGTTCGCATACTGAATTTCAATGATATTTACTTTTCCTCATCAAGATGAGTAACGAAGCATAAACATTTTTGTTTCAAGCTACACTCCAGTTTAAAAGTATGTGAATTAGTTATTGAGTCCTCAAAGAAAGCTTACTACATTAAAGATTATTATACTCAAGATAGAAACTGACATTTTTCGTAGCACCGTGCAATTCATAAGTATATCGCCTGATGCTGGTTTAAAATCACACATTACCGTATATATGTTATGTGCCTCAGAAATTCCAATTCTGACATCAACGCACATCAAAATTTTATTGGAATATGCGCCTCTTTAAGTGTACGATCTATCTTTCTAAAGGCATGAGACATCCTTAAAAAATTCTTAAGTAAGTGTTGTCCTAAATGCTAAAATTTGCCAATGGGCTCATACAGCTGTCCATGTTAAATTCAGGTTCCTTTAAATTCCTGGCTACATCGCCTTGTGAGGTGGGAGTTATCTTCCTTTTTTAGAAGACAGCAATGATGAGTAAGGTGACAAGTATTTCAGATGTGAAGTTCACTTTCTTTAATTATCTTCACCTTTCAAATTGTTTCTCGAACCTTGCACTTCAATATTTAATGTATAAATGGAAGGTATCAGAACACATAACTTGTGATTAACTGTTCTGAATTGTTCAGACATAATAATAATAATAATAATAATAACTATAAGACTGTAACTATCAGAGACAGTTACTGATCACCACCTATGCTATTGTTAGACTTCTTTTTTATTTCTCCACCTGACTAAGTCAGAGGAGGGTATTGTTCACTGGTGTCCGTCCATAGAGCTGGCGGCAGGGCGGCTGGCCGGGGTGGCCTCAGGACAACTTGTTGTGTCAGGAACACGATAGTGGTATATTTGTACTCCATGATTTTTCTGTTTTTTTTTATTTTTTCTTTAAGAAAGAACATCATATCCGATATTTTCCATATCCTTACTTGAACAGTCTACGGAGTAAGGGACCAAGCTATGTTTACATTGGATAAACTACTGAAGCTTTTAAGTGTTCATGTCTGTTATACAGAGAGAGAGGGCGCGGGGGCAGGGGGTAAGGGCCGTTATGTGCTTGGTTAGGTGTGCAGGGAGGTGCGGGGTATGTGCTTGGACAGATGGAGGGTTGCAACAGAGCAAGGTTGATGGTGATGATGGTGATAGTAGTAATGATGGTGGTGGTGGTGGTGGTGATGATGATGATGATGGTGATGGTGGTTGTGGTGATTATGATGATGATGATGATGATGATGATGATAATGATGGTGGTGGTAGTAGTGATGATGGTGGTGGTTTTTTACTTCCTGTTACTTCCCTACTCCATTTCACTGATTTCACTAAGTTTTAATGCCTCTGTGTTATACAGAGGAGGGAGGGGGAGGGGGGGAGGGCCGTTATGCGCTTGGTTAGTTGTGCAGGGGAGGTGCGGAGGACTTGCTTAGTCAAATGGAGGGTTGGAAGGGGTTTGCGTTGTCTACGTGTGTATTTTTTTTTTTTTTTTTTTTTAGAGTAACTCAAAAACCATTGATCAGAGTGCCACCAAAAAGTGTACTGACCTGGTCTAGGACCTCACAGAACTTCTAGGTTCAAGAAGTGCCTCATTTATGCATTGGCTTTTCCTCAGTGGAAAATAATTGAAAAACGTTGAAAAGTGCGGTGTCCAAAATATCGTAATCGTTATGTCACGCATGACTCACCCTCCTTTTTTTTTCATTCAAATGTTTTTAAAATGATTTTATATTGGGATTTCCTTCCACTTTCATGTATCTAAGTTAGTTTTGGAGTGAACTGAGGTCAAAAGTCATGATTTTTTTTTTTTTTCCGGCCAGTGACCTTGAAAATTAGGCCAACATCACTGAAACTGGGTCAGTGTAATGTCATGGTGTTGTACATTCTCAATACGATTATGAAGAAAATCGGAGACAAAAAGTGACTGAATGATAATAATAAAAAACATCATCATCATCATCATCATTATCATCACCATCATATAATCCTATGCTGCCCCATGAGGAGCGTAGGAGCCGGGGGCTAGCCAAGTTGGTCTTGACGTTTAACATGAGAGTGACCAGCTTCACTCATCCCTGAGTGGCATTACGTGAGCAATGAACCCCAATCACCCCTTGGATATAAACCTGCACCTGCTCAATCCGACTGGAGAGCCTTAATTACCCACTAAACCACCAGTCGCCATAATTTGGTTACATGGTTACCACCCAGCGTACAGGAAACCTTATGTATAGGAAACCATTTGGCTTGTCACTCAGTGCAGAGTCGCCCGTAGGCAGAATGAAGAGGAAAGAATGAAGGGAAAAAAAAAGACAGGAAGGAGTGTTGAGTCACCCGTATGAATAAGGAAGAGGAAAGAATTAAGGAAAGAAGACAGAAGAGGACGGAAGGGAAGAAGGAAGGAAGAAAGGAAAGGGCAGTCACCTGAGAGCAGCACTACATCGGGTGAGTGGATGGTAATAATAGTAATGACAGAAACAAAGCTCTCCACCTATGGTAATAGATGGAGATCAACTAGATGACTGTGTCTGTCAGAGACAGTTAAAGATCACCACCTGTGATGATAGTGTTTTTTTTTTTTTTTTTTTTTTTTGGTAATCAAAAAATCGTTGGGCAAACTGCCACAAAAATATATACAGACCTGGTCCAGGATCAGACAAAAACTTCTGGGGCCAAGAAGTGTCTCATTTAAGTTTTGTTTTCTCCCTGTGTGGATTGAAAAGAAGAGTGTCCATAGTATCTTGATATCAAGCGCTGAATGACCTTCAATGTTTTTCTGTTGAAATGTTTGGAAAATAAATATATCAGGAGATTTTCTTACATGCTCATGTATCCATAACAGTTTAGCAGTAAACTGAGGCTGAACATTCACGATTTTTGGACATTTTTGGACTTGTGCCCTTGAAAATTAGGTCAAGGTCACTGAAACTGGGTCTGTAATAGGGTCATGGTGCTGTACATCCTCAATAAGTATTGTGAAAATTAGGAACGAAAAGTAATCTATCTATCTATCTATCTATTGCCAGACGCCTCAATCCCGTTTGGGGTGGCCACAAACAAATCGCCTCCAAGTCGCCCTGTCCCCCGCCATTTCACTGCCCTGCTCCCAACTCACACCCCCCTCTCTCATATACCTCTCCACCCCATCCCTCCATCTCATCCTCGGCCTCCCCCTCCCTCTTCCCCCCTGGGGGTAGGGGGGTTTTCAAGAATACTCCCCCAGTATCCCTGCTTGTCGTAAAAGGCGACTAAAAGGGTTGGCGGAGGGTTAGTGCCCCTCCCCGGAAAACAACTAACTAAAAAAACAAACAAGAAGCCACGAAAAGTAATGAAGTAATGAAAATACTCGGGGATCAATAATAATAATACTAGGGTAGGAAAGGAGGTCCGGATGAATAATAATAATAATAATAATAATATCATCATCATCATTATCATCATCATCATCATCATCATCATCATCATCCAATCCTACATTGCCCCATGAGGAGCGTAGGAGCCCTGGGCTAGGCAAGTTGGTCCTGACATTTAAGATGAGAGTGACCAGCTTCACTCATCCCTGAGTGGCATTACTTGAGCAATAAACCCCAACCATCCCTTGGATATAAACCTTCACCGGCTCAATCAGATTGGAACACCGATATTACCCATTAAACCACCAGACACCAAAATTTGGTTTCATGGTTACCACCCAGCGTTGTAAATGGTTTCCTGGTGCTCAGGAAACCATTTGGCTTGTCATTCAATGTTGAGTTACCCATAGGCAGAAGGAAGAGGAAAGAATGAAGGAAGGAAAGACAGAAAAAGGAGTGTAAAGTCACCCGCAGGCAGAAGGACAAGGAAAGAATGAAGGAAAGAAAGACAAGAGGATGGAAGGAAAGAAGGATGGAGTAGAGAAAAGGGCAGACACCCGAGAACAGCACTACATCGAGTGAGTGGATGGTGACCGCCCTCACCTACCACAAATAATAATAATAATAATAATATTAATAATAATAATAATAATAAAATTACAGTAGCAACAAAACAACAAAAACAATAATAAAATAATAATAATAGTAATAATAATAATAATAATAGTAATAATAATAATATAAGGTTTATAAAGATGCTTGAAAACTGAGTTCCGACTTCTTTCTCTTGAAAATAATCCTTATTGTTTCGTTACACACAAATGAATCCTTTATTGTGCGTTTATTTGATCTCTGTCTGCCTGCCTGTCTGTCTGTCTGTCTGTCTGTCTGTCTCTCTCTCTCTCTCTCTCTCTCTCTCTCTCTCTCTCTCTCTCTCTCTCTTTAATGGCATTATTTGCAGAGAGGGCATACAGCACTTTTTTTTTTTTTTTCTTGAGCGAGGTTAGAGTGATTGAGGACTACCGCCGTCTCTGCATAGAGCCTGACTTTGATGGCACTGAACAGTGAAGTTACTCGCCTCTTTAGCGACTAATGGTTCTCATTTGCGCCAATGAAGATAAAAAGCTTTTTAGCCCATCCATTGCCCTCCCTCTAATATACTTCTTTGTTCCTCTAATTACTGCAGTGCTGCATAACTCTTTATATATTATTATTACCTCCGCCAAGGAGGTTATGTTTTCAGCCCTGTCCGTTTGTTGGTTGGTTGGTTGGTTTGTGAGCAAGATTACACAAAAACTACAGGACGGATTTCCACGAAACTTGGTAGAAGAATGGGCCTTGGCCCAGAATAGACTCTATAAAATTTTGGTGCGGATCCGGATTAAGGTGCGGATCCAGGATTTTTTTTTTTTTTTTACTCTAACATTGTGAGATAGGGCGTTTTTCGACATTTTCGTAAAATTTTCAGTGAATATTGCATAGATCTTGATGAAAAAAATCAGGCATATTTAGGATGTTGGTATCTACGAATGTGTATAGTTTGGCGAGTATCCACATAAAATTCCGGATCTAGCGGATTTAATTATGCTTTTATAGGAGGTAGTCTTTTTCCAGCTGCCGTACAGTAACAAACGATATGCACTGTTTTGTTGGTTGTTACAGTGAGTTAAAAGATTATAATTAAGAGTTATGGGTAGTTTAAAATTATGGTGTTACAACTTATAGGATTATGAGTTTGATATTGGATTAGACTTGATTGAATTAAAAGGAATTGCATGTTGGGCCTTGGTGGAGGTATGCGCTCTACTGAGTGCCATTCTAGTTAAACTCTGTGGTCCCCTGGACCAGAGGCGTTGCTAGCGATGAGAAAATGGGGTGACCATGTCTGGTTCTGGGGAGGTTGGAGATATTCCCTCGGAAGTTTGTGATGCATATATCAGGGATGGCCAGTGCCATCCTGGCCACCCACTCTGACTACGCCACTGCCCTGAGCTCTGTTTGCATGTCTTCCACTTTAATACGGGCATGGATAACTCGTCTGTAAACACCTTGCCATCCCAACCTGTCTTTCATCCAGTTTACCAGATTCAGTATTTCATATGCAGTGTGTATTCAGCCATCTTGAAAGGAAATTTGGCTCTCGTCTGTTTGACTTGCCGTGGAAAGAACGTTTAGTCTTATTTTTCCTTTACTGAGGCTTTTGGTCACTGGATATTTTCTGGCAGAAAACTGAGTTTAAAGAGGATTAATGGACTTCTTTAACCACTCTCACCCAGATGACTTTTTGTACATGTGTTAGTATTCCCCTCACGCGATTTTATTAAGTTTTGGAGAAAGCTTTCGAATAGAGGATATGGATACGTAGTAATTTACCATTTTACTGCTAAGGTCTATCATAAGTTGAATAAAACCTGCTGGAAGCAAGATTATCCATCATCTTCATCGTCATCATCATCATCCGGACCGCCTTTCCCACCCTAGGGCAGGGTGAGGAGTATCAATGTCCAGACAGCCCAGATTTGCCCAGTCCAATGGGCCACGCTTCCATTCACTCATCATTCAAGCCCCCGGAATGCTCGCTCTATAGGATACGCCAAAAGCATTCACCACGTTCTGTGGCTTCACACCAACGTATCCGATAGTCAATCCGGACGCTGTCACGTTAAAAAGGGGTGCCAAATCGCTGATCATGCACTTCTCCTCACAATATTCATCCAGCCAGCTCGATCTCTTGTCAGTTTCTTAGCCTCACCGACTTTCAAACCTCTCTACCTCACAGACTCATCCATCATATCTCTCCACCTTCTCCTTGGCCTACCTTGCCTCCTTCTTCAAATTTGCTCAGATATACCGTTTTCACCACTCTATTGTTATTCATTCTCTCCACATGACCATACCATCTCAGTACAATCTCTTCGATTCTGGTGTCCACAGACTTCCTCATGTTCACGAATCACATTATTTCGTATCCTATCCACTCTGTATTCTACATACATTCCTCAGCAGTCTCATCTCCACTGCTCTTCCTCCTGACATTTCATTTTCATGCCACACTGTTGTCTCACATCCATGTAAGCCTTCATGTAAGCCTCGTGCAGCTCCAGCACTCAAGCCTCTGTTTCTTATCAAGTTCTTCATAGCACCAGCTACTTTCCTTGCTTGTGTCACTCTACTCTCCACTTCTATTGCACATATTTCTCTCTTTTCTATCACTGTACCCAGGTATTTGAACTCTCTCACCAATTCCAGTCTCTCTCCATTCACTGTAACATTATACTGAGTGTCATGTTCTCTCTCAATAACCATCACTTTACTCTTTTTCTGCACTTACTGTCAAGTCACGATACTCACAGACATCAGCAAAACTCAGCACTAGTCTACCAAGTTCTTGTCCGGCATTAGCAAGTAGTACTTCATGAGCAGCATATAACAAATTTGAGATATTCCATCCATCACCATGCATTACCAGCGCCATCCCCCTCTCCATTACTCGTGATTTTACTTCTCTCATTACCCCATTCATACCTATATTGAACAACCATGGGGACATTACACAACCTTGTCGCACGCCCATACTGATCGTGAACCATTCATTTAGATGCCCCTTAACCTTTACAAATGCTTCACTACCATCATAAAAACTCTTCACGGCACCTCACACAGTACATGCTAAAAACCTTCTACTATCCCTGTCTGTCCACTTTGCCGTACCGTATGCTTCTTCCAGATCCATGAATGCCTTAAACACCTCAAGGTCCTTCTCACAATCCTTCTTCGCTATCTGTCTCACTGCAATTTTTAAAAAATTATAGGAAAGGTACAGTAACACTTTTTGAGTATATTGATGAGCATTTGAACTAGTATGTCAACAGATGTTGCAGATTTAGTCAAAATTAAGGAAATACGATAGTACAAAAATAAAATAATAAATATTAAATAAATATAGTCGGGCTAAAAATTATTTTTACACACACACACACACACACACACACACACACACACACACACACACACACACACACACACACACACACACACACACACACACACACACATACCCACACACACTTACTTAAAGCTGTCCTCCTACTGTAGAAGACGACGGCTACTATACCCACTAAGATGGTGTGTTTCCCAGTCTTTTCTGCCTGACTGTGCAGGTCGGTTCTGGATCCGCAGACTTGCCACACAGTCAGCATGTCAAGTCCGGGTTGCTTCAGGAAGTATGTTTTGGATGTGCCTCCACTGTCTACGCACTTCGCCGGCCAGATTCCGGGCTTGTTGTAGATGAATGGTTCCTTCGCTGCAGAGGGCTCGCCATTATTTTCCGTCAGAGGCATTGGTTTCAAGATCGTTTGGTAAGATGCTGCTTTTCTTCAGAGTTGTCCTTAAATGATCTGTATATCTTTTCTTCTGTCCTCCTACGCTGCGACATGCTGCAGGGAGTTGGCCATACAAAACCTGGCGGGGAGCGCAGGGCTCAGGCATGCGGGACACATGTCCGACCCACCTAAGCTGTTTTTCAGCCAGTATGGTTTCTATGCTGATTGACTTTGACTGCTAGAGAATTTGAGAGGAAGGGACTTTATCCTCCCATGTGACGCCTAGGATGCGCTGTAAGCATCGAATGTGAAATGACTCAAGCCGTTTGATGTGACGCTGGTAAGTAATCCAGGATTCAGCACTGTTTAAGAATATAAGAAGGTCGAGAGAGACACAGCTATTTATACTGACACCTTCGCCTCAATTCTCAAGCTGGTGTTTTCAAAGAATCTGGATCTGAGATGCCCAAAAGCGGCAGAGGCGTGGTTGATTAGCGCAAGGACTTCCATATCAATGGTGTTTGTCTGTGAGCACACTTTGTAGGTAGATAGATTTCTCCTTTTTAACATTTTCGCCATCAATCTGACATGTAAGAGGCTCTGGTGCGTTGTTTCTCTGAAATATTTCTGTTTTACTGAAATTTATCTGGAGTCCCATTGCACAGTACATGTTAGAAATGATGGTGAGAGACTGTTCTAGGGCTTCTGTGGCATATGCAAGGACAGCACAGTCATCAGCGCACTATATCTAAAGGAAATGGGTCGTTTCAGTCTATGATTGTGCTCGAAGAAGTCTGAGATTAATTACAGGTAAGTTGCTATCTAGACGGAGCTGAATTTTTATTCCGTCATCAGAGTTAATTTGTTGGTGACTCAACGGGGTGACTGCAGTGAGATAGATGTTGAAAATGACAGGAACAAAGGCACATCCTTGCTTTTCGTCCACAGGCATACTGAAGGGTTAGGATTTGCTTTCACCTACGGACACACGATCATTCGTGTTGTCATGCAGGCTCTTTAGGATGGTAAGAAATTTGTTTGGAACTCCAAATTTTGAAAGAGTTTTCCATAACAGTTCTCTGTGGACAGTGTCTAACGCTTCTGCAAGATTGATGAATGCATAAAACGAGTACAATTCACAGTTCTGCTTGTACATCTCTTGCATTTGCTGGGCAACAAAATCATATCACGGGTACTTCGTTCCTTGCAAAATCCACATTGTGTTTCACGAGTGTTGACTCAGTCAAATGATTTCAGTCTGGATAACATTATCCTTGCTAGTACTTTGATAGCATTCAGCAAGAGGGAGGTATCTCTACTGTTGTCGCAATTTTAGCGGTCCCCTTTCTTATTTTAGGTGGATATAATACCAGAAGTAAGCCATTCAGATGCAATATGTTACTGGTTACAGATAGTCAGTATGTGATTAGGGATGGGCTGGTGAAGTAATGGCCACCCTCTTCGATCAGTCCAGATGGTACGCCATCAGGGCCAGGGCATTTGCTATATTTTAGAGGTCGGTTGGCCTGAACAGTTTCTGCAACTGTGACACACACACACACACACACACACACACACACACACACACACACACACACACACACACACACACACACGAGACCAGGAAACTTTTTAATGTGGACACTCTAACTTTCCAAAGCTATGATTCTGTGCGTCTTCAAAATACTTTGATATATCTAAAATTCACGAATCGAGGTTCTGTTTTGACTGGAAAAAAAAAAAAAACTTTGCTGGCTAGCTCGTACAGTAGTCCATATTAAATTTAGCATTTTCTCGAAGTTGAAGATACGTCGTCTTGTTAGGTGAGTTATCTAAGTGTTATAGGAGATTGCAGTAATGAAAATAATAACATTTACTTCAGACAAAGAAATCAATGCTTAATAATATTTTCACTTTGTTCCTTGGTGTTTCATTTCCTTCTTTCAATCTTCCTTTATCTGTTGCAATTGCCAAGACGAAGAAAAAAAAAAACTCTTTCTCTCCTTGAGGCAACATATCAATATCATTTATCTCTGCACAGTAGTTTAATTTGTTGACACTATGTAGTGACCTTTCTCGCCCATTCAGTAAAGAAAAGCTCTTATTTGCGTCATTGGAAGCCAAAAACTTACATCCCATCGTCTCCCCTCCCTCTGACTTCCTTCGTTCATCTTCTTAACGCTGCAGTGTTGCATACCGCTTTTTCTATTATCATTAAACTGTTTGGCCCCCTGAACTCTGTCTACACGTCTTCCACTTTTAAGCGGACACGGATCACCCGTCTATATACGCGCTTACATCCCAGGTTTGTCTTTTGCCCTGCCTACCATGTTCATTCTTTCATATGCAGTGTGTATTCAGGCATCTTGAAAGAAGGTTTGCCTCTCCTTTCTTTGTTTTGCTATGGAAGGAAAGCTTACTCTTTATTTCCTTTTAGTCAGCATTTCGGTCCCTGGGTAGGCTACTTTCTGGTAAAAAAAAGAAAAAAAAAAAGAATGAGCTTTAAATAATTCGGGACGGCCTTTAACAATTTTTGTTCTGTTACAGTACTGCTACCGCCAAATGTTTTATTCAGCTTCGGGGAGACTTTTCGATATAGAGGGTTTATCTTCAATAACTTTGTCACAGCTCAGGTCTCGCTTGCATAAAATCTCCTGGTTGAAGCAATAATAAAAATACTCGGATAGGTATACCCATTTTTTTTTTTTTTTTGCAACTAACTTTTAAAAGACTGCAGATTAAACCAGAGGGGCACTCTGTGGAGCGCATGTCTCCGACAAGGGCAGCGTAATTTCCAAACCACTCTTCATTATGGGTTAGCTTTTTTCATCACTGATTACGGTTCGCAAAAAGTGTTTTCCAGTTCCAGATTCTGTAATACGGTCCGGAACGGTCCCTAAAGTTAAAAGATTGTTCCCTAGGACATGGGCTATCTACCCACCAAATTTGGTCCAAATTTCTCTTTTAGTTTTTGAGTAATCCTGCTAACAGACAAACAGACTAGCAAACATCGATTCCGAAAGTTAATCGATTGTTCCCTGGGACATGAACTGTCTACCCATCCAATTTGGTCTAAATCTCTCCCTTAGTTTTTGAGTAATCCTGCTAACAGACAAACAAAGAAAAAGGCGTGAAAACATACTTTCATTCTCGGAGAGAATGAAATTGAAATAAATACTGTATAACCTAGCATAGAAATAATGCAAACGACACTACGTATAGAATGCCAGCATGATTTTTTTTTTTTAACTGATATATTGCCCTTTCGGAAATATGAAAAACTGAATATCACCATATGTTGAGTATGTGTTTGTATTAACAGCCTAAGTAAATTCCAAATCACGTCATCGCACTGACAAGGATAATCTTCTTCTTATGCTTCCTTCCCACCAATTTCACCTTTTTGTCACTGTAAATCAGTTACATAATACACTCTGATGGAATGAAATCACTCTGCAGTACACTAACTTTTAATCATTAAATATCTCTGGAAGTGCGTCTGTTGAGAAAGGTTTACCAACATTTCTTTATTTTCACGAAGCCGCTTTGTACATTGAGGTGTCTCCCTCCGGGTATAATAGCTGTTGCCTTTAACACAGTAATGATTGGAGCAAGTCTACTGTTTTATCCTAGCTAACGGCAGGCTACTTCATCCATCTGACTATATGAACCAAGAAGGAAAGATGACGCGTTTTTAAAGTCTAGCTTTCTACTGATGATTCTATTCACTTTGAGGAGATCTTACATAGTGAAGGAGTCAGTGAAGACAATATCTGACACTGCAGTTCAAAAGTATTAACTGGCGTGGATAATATCGTCAGGATAAATGAATAAAAATGTTACGTACTATTTGACACACTACCTATAATTCCAAGTCTGTCATCTTTCCTTTATGTAATGTGTTTATTATTTTCAGTTCTTATTTTCCTTATCTAACGCCTTCAGTCCGATACCGTGGTTTCCATTTCTATCAGCCCACGATATGTACTACTACTGTTTACCACTACTACAACTATTACTACTACTCCTACTACTACTTTGTTTTAATAGAAAAATCACCTGCATTCATTGGAGATTTATATTGTGAAGATCAAAATCAACCTTCCTAATACAATTCACCATTTGGAGTTGTAACGTGACGGTGAACATTAACCCTCATATTACAATTTCAAGCACGCCACCGGCTGTGGTTACCAACCATCTACTATTGCTTTTATTACTTTTTTTATTCATTTACATTACCTTGTTAATAAAGACATTATTCTATTGGAGTTGCTGGTCTATGCGACTCTCTATCACAGTAGTTTCGTAATCCATACCTGCCAGAAAGACAGGCCTGAGGGCTGATGATCTTCTGCCCCTCAGACATAGAAATGGAGTGCGGACCTCACGACGGAGAATGACAGTCGACATCTCATCCAGGCCATAACAGAACTCTGCGGTTGACGCTTCTTGTCAGAAAGAACCTCTGCAAGTCTCAAGTAGAATCTCATAGCCTCTGGACCCATCCCTCCTGATGTTGTGAACACAAAGGGAGTGAACTGACCGTGGTCCGCATGGTGGATCCTTTCTTGATATTTTCAGTTTTTTCTTGTTCATTCCTTTTCTGTGCAGCTTCGAGAGACAGTTCACCATGACATGCTGCCATAGGATCAAATATCCTAATGTCGAAGAAAGCCCTCTGCCCACGTGTCCAGAAACCTCGAGCACTGACAGCCACTCTTGCATCATTTGATGTGTTAGCTGTTCTGTGAGTGAGGTGCTCGCCGGCTAGGGGTGACAGAGCTGGCTCAGTCGTGACTACTACTACTACAACTACTACTACTACTACTACTACTACTACTACTACTACTACTACTACTACTAGTACTACTGCTGCTGCTGCTGCTGCTACTACTACAATTACTACTACTGCTACTACTATTACTACTACTGCTGCTGCTACTAGTACTACTACTACAACAACTACTACTACTACTGCTACTGTTATTCAAGTGCGGTGAATAATTGTACATAAAAATATTGAAGGAACATCATACAGTAACTCTTTGCACAATGTTTATATGAAAAAAAAAAAATCAGAAATTAAAGACTTTACATGCAATTGTTTAATAAAAAAAAGACTTAATGATCGAGTAGATAAAGTGATAACTACCAAGAAGGAGGTCCAGGTTAAACACAGGTGTAGGATGGAGAGAAAAGACCTCAGTATTGGTTTCTAAGTACACTGTTTATTTCTTAACACCTATTCCTATGCGATTTATTCTGCACTTGACATCTCACTATCCTCTTTTCTATTAGTAATGCAAACTGAAACAATATCTAAGAGATATAAACAGCATACAAGATAATGTTGAGGTATAGATGCAAAATAAATCCCAACGTGAGATGTGCTACAAAGCCTCCTGTGCCAGATAAATACGCCCCATATTTTTGTTACCTGTTTGTAAGAGCTTCGTTAAAGAACTCAGTAAGACTTAGATAATTCCTAACCTTCTCTGAATACTGTGACTCGAAAATGTCTGTTATATTCAGGTGTCAAAACTGCACTGTTGGGTGAACATAGCCAACGAGGAAGCAGTTTTGTCTAACAGTCTGACCAGTTAAAGAAACGAACTGTGGGCGATGAGTGGTAGGGGAAAGGGAAATGAGGCAAGGTTGAGAGAGAAACCGCGACGCAACGGTAGAGAAAGACCAGAAGTGACGAGGGAATAGAGGGATGGTTAGGGGAGGAATTGTGCCCCCCCCAAAAAAAAAAAAAAATACGAATGATGAAAGAAAATGAGACTGAGTGGAGAGACCCTAAAAACTATCTTAGAAAAAAAGAATGAGAAATAACATCAGCCTTAACTCGCAATTTGGGATTCAGGCTCAGTATTTATCAAGGATCTTCAAGAAACTTTCAAAAGACACATAAGTTTTTCATAGCAATAAATTAATACAATACCTCACTCTGCTTGCCCTATCTGTTTTTCACTTTCATAAACTCTCTGGCTTGGATGTGAAGTGTTTGGTAGCTGCATGAGAGAAATTCTTGATAAGGTAAGATACATTATATATATGCCTCTCAACTGCACACGGAGCTCCAAGACCCGTATTCTCGTTGGCTGAAGAAGCTCCCTAAGGCTTGTTCCGGAGCGATTCATTTTGTTTATTACACTCTTTTTTCCTCTTCTGTTTTACATAAGTCGTTCCACTATCCCCATATTCTCCTTAAATAATGTACAAAGCATATTAACCACCAGTACCCAAATATGAATCGCTAAGGAAGAGGTATTAGGGAGCTTCCTTAACCGTCGAGAATAAATACGAACCTAAGACAGATATTCAGTGTGAGCTTGAAATATGAAGAGAGAGGGTTCTGCGACCTCCACTTCCCGCTAAATAAAAATGAATGTACAACGACCGGTTTTGTAGACGACTGAAACTTAAAAAAATATAATGACTAGCAAGGAAGAGTGAGGGGCAGAGGAGGGAAAGGACGAGGTATTGAGGTCGGATGAAGTCAAGGGGTAGGAAAGAGATTGCGAGGTAGGGAGGAGGTAGAGGGAGAGGGAAAAGATAGAAATGGAGGAAAGAGATAGAGGGGTTAGGGGTCGGGAAGAGATGGAGAAGGAAAAGGGCGACAGGAAGGAAAAACGATAAGATGGGGCAGAATAAGAGACGGAAAGAGGCAGAAGGGAGAAACGAGAAGGTGAAAGAAGAGAGAAAGGGAGGGGGGGGGAGGAAGGATGCAGAAAGGGAGGGAAACGGCAGAAGGGGATGAGGGAGAGGAGAATGAAAGAGTCAGAAAAGAAGTGAGTAATCAAAAGGGTGGCGGAAGTAGAGGGGGAGGGAAGGGGTGGAAAGGAAGGGGCGGGATGAAGGGGAAGAAGGTAGGGGGTAAAGGGGAAGAGCAGAAGTGGAATGGGAGGGAAGAGGTAGAGGAAAAAGAAAAAGAGGCGAGGGCGGAGAGAGATATGGAGAGGGAGGGAAAAGATAGTTGGGGGGGAGGGAAGGGTCAAAAGGGAGATGGAAAGCAAGAGGTGGCCAACAGGGAGAAGATGGAAAATGAAAATATAGGAGAGAGGGAGAGCATGAGGGAAGAGGAATAGATGGATAGTAAATGGGTAACGAGAGAGGGATGAGGAAAGAAGCAGAGTTGGAAGGCAGTGAGAGAGAGAGAGAGAGAGAGAGAGAGAGAGAGAGGAACGGGCATGAAGAAAAAAAAAATGCCATGGGAAATGAAAAAAGGAAGACGAGGAGAGAGAGAGAGAGAGAGAGAGAGAGAGAGGAAAGTGGAGTGGGAAGAGAGTATAGCAATGAAAAATGGGTTCCACATTTCAGATTTTCTCCCAATTTATTTTTATCTTTATTACTGGAACTCCGCAGATCTCTCTCTCTCTCTCTCTCTCTCTCTCTCTCTCTCTCTCTCACACACACACACACACACACACACACACACACACACACATTTTCGTTCTTTGCTTATGGTGCAGTGTTTTTAGATAGCTACGGCAAAACTGAAATTAGAATTGAAGATGTTTTGATAGAGGTGTGGCGGAAGACAATCGGGACAGCTCTAGTATTTTATTCGAGATTAACCAGCCGTTAACAGTGGGTGCATTAACTCTCGAATAACACTATATTTTTTAACTTTAACCTGGCCAAGATTTCCGTACTTTTGCACTCATTTCACGTAGGTCTGTGGAGGAAGAACACAATACTATTGCTCTGTATACTTTTCATAGCACTTCTTCGTGATTAGCACCATATTTTAGTGTTAGTCAGTTCTATTTGTCAGCATTCAAGATGGAAGGACGGCAGCGTTTGGCCAGACTAGAGTTACAGTAACACAGAATCATATTTATCATTCTGGGAATAAGTCATGGAAACCTGACAGCATTAAAGAAGAAAGAGGGAAAGAGATCATGAGACTAGCCGAACAACGAACGAGAACAGAAGTTGTGTGCTGTGGGTGAAAGAAGGCAAAGCTGCGGGGATAACAAGAGATATTGAGATCACGCACACAGTAAGAGGATAATAAACGATATGGGTGACACTGTGGCCTAAATGAGATGGAAGGCAGCACAGTTTTTCTCTATTAATTATTATATGGTCGGAGGAACACTGGGGTCCGTATTCTCGTCAGTTAAGGAAGTTCCCTAACACCTTTTCCTGAGCGATTTCTTTTGCTTATTACACCTTACAGTCCCATTTTGTTACATACATCCTTCCACTATCACCATACACTGCACATACAGTATAACGTACATAATATTTTTGTCATACCCCAAGAATAAATCTCTGAGAAGGAGATATCAGGGAGCTTCCATACCCCGACGAGACTACGAGCCCAGGACTTTACTCCATCTACTGCCTGACGATTTTATTCAGTTTACGGTGAGTCACACGAGCTTCAGCTTATTAGTCTTTTCAGTCAGATCATGGATTTCGACTTTCAATCTTGCTATCTCCAGACAATTTCTTGGACTTAGAGTAGAATAAGGAACTAGGTTTAGACAAAGCCTTCATTAACCTGTTTAGTACGACAGATCTTCCCCAATTTAACTGAAACCGTATGAAGGCAACAAAAATAACATAATACTGTACGTCACCGGATTGAAGTGACTGAAAGTAGGAGGGTGAGTAGTTATAAGATATAAACTGTACTGAACAACGACCTACAGGGATGACGTAAACTGTATTGAACAATAACCTACAGGGATGACGTAAACTGTACTGAACGATGACCTACAGGGATGACGTAAACTGTACTGAACAACGACCTAAGATGCAAACTGCACTGAACTACGACCCACAGGGAAGATGTAGACTGTATTGAACAACGACCTACAGGGAAGATGTAAACTGTACTGAACGACCTACAGGGAAGACGTAAACTGTACTGAACACGACCTACAGGGAAGATGTAAACTGTTCTGAACAACGACCTACAGGGAAGATGTAAACTGTATTGAACAACGACCTACAGGGAAGATGTAAACTGTATTGAACAACGACCTATAGGGAAGATGTAAACTGTATTGAACAACGACCTACAGGGAAGATGTAAACTGTATTGAACAACGACCTACAGGGAAGATGTAAACTGTACTGAACAACGACCTACAGGGAAGATGTAAACTGTATTGAACAACGACCTACAGGGAAGATGTAAACCGCACTTAGTAACGACCTACAGGGAAGATGTAAACTGTACTGAACAACGACCTACAGGGAAGATGTAAACTGTATTGAACAACGACCTACAGGGAAGATGTAAACCGCACTTAGTAACGACCTACAGGGAAGAAGTTAGTTGTTGTCTCAAGGCAGCGCTATGGGATATGTGGAAGACTAGACTGTATGGGATCAAGAACATGGTTACAGGGATAAGGTGGGATATGGGCGGCATTATGGCTGGAGCAGGAGAGAGGCGATGGAAAGTAAAACGTATAGATTTCAAGAGTTTATTACTTGCCTAAACTTCATATTATACTGTACGCACAAGACCGTTTGATTTTCTAAATACTCGCGCTCATGAGTCGACAGAGGGTATTATCTTCTAAGCGCGCTTGTGCGTGCTTTTGTGTGTGTGTGTGTGTGTGTGTGTGTGTGTGTGTGTGTGTGTGTGTGTGTGTGTGTGTGTGTGTGATCTAAGTCAAAACGTTTTCATCCGGATCTTAACCAAACTTGCAGGAAGGCTTGTGGGTCAGCCAGGGTAGTGATCTTTTACTTTTAAGAACAATAGTGCAGAGGTCAAGGTTACAGGAGTAGGTCAAAGCTTAACCTAGCAAGACCAATTTATACAGTTTTCACCAAATTTGCATCAAATTTAGTGTTAGGATTGAGGGTATGGGAAAAACGAAGAGCTTCGATTCTGAGAACAATACTTCAAAGGTCAAAGTCACAGGGCGAGGTCAGAATTCGATTCGTGCATCTGTGTGAACAATATATCACCACAGGTCTGATCTAGACCAACCTTGGTGGAGGAGTTAAGGATCAGCAAGGGAATTAACCAGAATTTTTTTTTTTTTTTACAACAATAGATAAAAATTCAAGGTCACATGACTACTGTATATCAACTTAAGCAACTTTTGTTCGACTATGTCAGACTCTGAGAATGGTTGAAGGCAATGCAAAGATAAAGGAATTTGATTTTCAGGACAATCAGTTACATGACAGTGTCATAATATACCTTGGTGGATGTGTTAACAGTCTGGCAAAAATGGAATTATTCGATACTGAGAGCAAACAACAGGAGGTTAAGGTCACAGAACAAATTCAAATGTTCGGCCCCAGAGCAGTTGGTGGGCATGGGTACTGCATTCTTCTTCTTCTTCTTCTTTTTCGGCGCTGCGCATCCCTAACGTCCAAAATTCCTCATGCATGCCACACGCATTCATGGGTCACCACTTCAACGTTTATATGCAACACTCCTACAGAATATATTCTAGGACTGCCTTTCTCAGAACTAGTGCAATGGAATTTGTGTCAATGTTTTTATGGCATGCCAGCGAGTCGTGGAAAAAATAGCATTCTCTTTAGGCGAAATTAAAATTGCCAGTCTGTTTCCTGTCCCAGCCTGGGATAGAATTTGCGTCCATTGGAATGGCAGAAAACTTCCATTTGGTTCCCGTGTACCCCATCCATCCAGTCATCATTCACTCCGTTTTTGTTTCATTAGAAGCACTGGGGCTCGAGGTTAGACTATTCACTCTGGACAATTATGCAAAGACAGACCAGCCACTAAATTCTGAGTGGCATTTTATGAGCAATAAATCCTTGTGCGTCCCATGGGTTCGTAACAAATTAATGCACTAAATCACAGAGCGCTCATTAGCTGATTCTATGGTTACCAACCAAGGTTGTTAATCGTTCCCTGGAGTGATTAGAACCTCATACATGAAAATATATTTGCTGTGAATGTAGAACAGTTTAGCTTGATCTGCACCTCTTCTTTATACTGACCTAATTTTTCTGATGCTGATACTAAGGCAATATTCTTCTTTCCTTTATCATTTCTCTGCGATGGTGCATTTTTATTTTATTTTATCTACCTCCAAACAATTTTAGCCAGCTTAGGAAAGCCCCCTTTATAGTGGAGGGGTTAATAGAGACTTTACTTAGTCCAAAGACGCTCCATCCTTTAAAATAGAAATGTCACTGTGGTGAAGTAGTTTCCTCCGACAAGGAAGCAGTTTATATGTTCACCCGTGTCTGGCTCTTTTGTACGAGGTTCCAATGAAAGATGTTACTGGATTTCCATGAATGATGGTGTAAAAGTAGGCAATGTGTCTTTGAAGAGTTGATTTCATGGTGAGGTGAATCCGGATTCCGAATCAGGAAATCATAAATTTTATTGGTGTTAGAGGAGGTATGTGTTCAATGGGTACTTCATAGATAGCGATTTGGAACTCCCTTTCTTTTTGAACTCTCCCTGTCTGGAACTTTAACATCTCTCATCGGTATCATTACGCTCCAATTCCCCTTTACACCAACCCAGCTCTCTCTCCCTGCTATCTCTTCCATTTTCATTCTCCCTCCCCGTCTCCCACTGCCAGCGTCTGTGGTGGCCATAATGTGACAACAATGAAGTGCCGCCTCCATCCCGCCTCATAACGTCCTGAGGGAGGATTGGTTTGGGATCCCAGCCACCATTTACACGGGCTTTAAAGTTGGCCATCGAGAGCAGGGAAACGATGGGGGAAATATTGTAGGGGAGGAAGTGAAGCGGGATGTGAGGGGGTAGGAGGTTGGAGAGAAGGGGATGAGAATAAAAGAGTGGAGAACAAGAGAGAGAGGGTAAGTGGATGAAAACTGGGGGATGAATCGGTAAGAGGACAGAAAGAGGGGTTGAAGCGGTAAGAGGGGAAGCTGGGATGGAATACAGAAAGATGAAGTGAAGTGGTAAGCGGAGAGAAAGAGTTGTGTGAAGTCATACGAGGAAAAATAAGATTCGGAGGTACAGCGGCAGGAGGGAACAAAGACAGAGTAAGGTGAGAAGCCAGAGAAGACAGTAAGGTACGGTACAAAGTCAGTGACAGTAAAAAAAGAGAATTAACTAAAGATCAAGCAGAGATTCTCAAATTTTTTATAAGGGGAACGAATTTTATATTTCATACAGACTTGGAAACCTGTACGACTGTGTAAATGATGAGAGGTGACATGTGCCATTATAACAAACGAGCTTCCAGTGCGTAATGACTGTACCAGCGACACTGTCAAAAGTCCGACTTCTGACAGAATCACTGTGTGCCATTTTCCACTTATTGTATTTTATCGTAAAAACTTTGTCATCATAGTATTTTATAAAATGTGGTACTGAATACTATGAATAAATCCATCCATCCATCATCCAATCCTACATTGCCCCATGAGGAGCGTAGGAGTCCGGGGCTAGGCAGTTGGTCCTGGCATTTAAGATGAGAGTGCCCAGCCTCACTCATCCCTGAGTGGCATTACGTGAGCAATAAACCCCAACCATCCCTTGGATATAAACCTTCACCGGCTCAATCCGATTGGAGCACAATAATTACCCAATTTGGTTATATGGTTACCACCCAGCGTAGTAAATGGTTTCCTGGTGTACAGGAAACCATTTGGCTTGTCACTCAGTGTAGAGTCAGCCATAGGCAGAAGGAAGAGGAAGGAATGAAGGAATGAAAGACAGAAGAGGGAGTGTAAGTCACCCGTAGGCAGAAGGATGAGGAAAGAATAAAGGAAAGAAAGAAGAAGATGGAAGGAAAGAAGGATGGAGGAGAGGACAGGGCAGACACCTGACAGCAGCACTACATTGACTGAGTGGATGGTGAGCGCCCCCACCTACCACAAAATGATGAGTGATAATATCTGTAAATTAATAGAAACGTATAAATTACTGTTAGAATAATGTAAATTTCATATGGTTTAACAACGTTAAATAATGCATAATGAAAACGGTTAATTAGTGGATGTTGGCTCACCATAACCACCAGGGTGGAATCTTTCTGTGAGAAAGCCATATAATCTCATGCTACTGCATGGGACTGACACAAAATTAAAACAACTGAAGCAGGCAGTATATATGATAGCAGCCTCAATGGGAAATCACATTTTCTATATTATAAGGACTACACTATGTGAACTTATAGAAACCTATTATAAGTTTCCCAAGCACAGTAATTCATTAATCTCTCCACTGACGCTGTAAGTTCCGTCTGGATGTGTGCGCAGGAGAAATGGCACGATGTCATCCATAGCGCTGGCCAGCTCGTGATTTCTGCCACATGCTTTGCGCCTTGCAAACTTACATATGTACCATGAAGACTCATTTTATAATTTTCCTGGCCAAAAGTAGAGAGTTATGTAAGGTATGTGTGTGAGTGATGTAATTTAACAATTAAATCTAAGCTTTTTTTTTTTTTTTTTTTTGGACGCAATGGAATAGTTAAGCAACTTGATCTTTAAATGGAAAAGAGAAGGAAGCGCAAAGAACAAAACAATAAATACAGTGGCGAAGGAAAGACAGGCAACTATTTCTTTGAAGATCTTTGCATTTTTTTTAATGCAAGGAAGAAGGAACCAAAGGCCAGAAGTCCACAAACCTTTCCCTCCAAGAAAAAAACAAAAACAATACAAAAGAGAGCCAAATTCAAGATCTGTTCATTTTGAGATGCCTGGACACACTGCGTTTGAAAGACTGGAGATCATAGGAAGTAGGAAACACAGAGGGAGATAATTCTAGAGTTGGCCTGTTGGATAAATGAAGGACTGGGAGTAACGGTTAACTTTTGCATTAGAGAGTTGGACAGAAAAGGGATGAGAGTTTGTTCCTAGACGGTACGCACCCGTCGTAGAGGTGGAGGGATGCAAGCAAACAGTTCAGAGGAACAGTGATTCATAATGATCTGATGTTTTTTTTTTTGATACACAGTGACCACAACACTTAACTGTAATCACAGACCGTTAAAAGCTTTAATCTTTTTTTTTCTTTTTGGCATCACCTATAATTCGGCTGTAACGTGATGGTAGCCGCACAAATTTAGATATATGTATAAACAGATGTATTGCAAAATTTATGTTTAAGAAGGTTTATGAATATGGCCTCAGATGCTACAGGAGAAATCGGAATTGTGTGGAATTCTCACTACTGTATGAGTGTTATACTTTAATATGGAATGGGAAAGATAGTCTAGGATGACATCACTGGAAATTAACCCACTCCGTCCCGACTGATTTTCCACCAATGACTTCCCCCAATCCCGACCAACTTTTGGAAAAATTTTTTTTTTGGCTCAAACCTCTGCTTTTGGTGAGAAACATCGAAAATTCATAGAGAAATCACTCACCTGAGGTTTAAAAGACTGGATACAGGTAGCAGTACCCCTTATCTTACTGGGTTTTCTATCAAGCTGCCTCCAAAGAAAACAGGTTCTATGGGAGGGTAACTATTCCACACCACTCATATACGGTATTTATTTTTTTATTTGGTACGAATTTATATGTAGTACGAGAGTATATTGGTTTTCACACCGTATTGTAGGCAATGTAAGCATTGTTTCACTCACCAAACACATCAACATACCTGACCTTTTTTTGGCGACATTACCTGTTCGTCATTTCTGACTGTTTCTTTCTCTAATGCTACATAAACTTTGTCCTCCACATTGTCATCGATTGGGGAATCACTCTGGCCTTGAATTTCGTACCATGGCACGACATGTCTTTACTGGCCAGGTCACTGGTAACAGGTGAATTGCCGAGACAATGGCATGTGAGGGGGGAGGTCATGCGGGATAAGGCATTGTCCCCGCCTGGCATCTTGTAGAGGAAGGAGTCCCGTGTATACATATAAAAAATTATGTGCAAAATTTGAAAAATGTGCAAGTGACAGACCTCGCAATTGCGGTGCATTTATATACGTTAACGGGAGTCACAGTGTCAAAACGTTTGGACGTATATATATGTCAATGGGATGCGGTGGGTTAAAAAGTTGACGAGGTGTGTAGATTAGACAGGATAAGCAAACTGACATCAATGAAAGAAGTTCAGTTAAGGAAGTTAAACTTCTTGAGTTTGGCGACATCTTTCATTGATTTACTCATGCTGCCTCCAGATGATTATACCGAACAGTGAACATTGGAGAGATCTGTTGCATAGAAAGAGCCCAATGATGACTGTATCTAACCTTCTCTGTTGAAAGAATCTGCTGAACTAAGTAAAATTGTCTGATGGAAGCAAAATACTATGGTCATATGCTTAACAAAAAATGTGGAGACCGCGAGTCCCAGTCGATGGTAACTGACATGCTTACCATAAGCAAACTGTGCAGTCCACATTAGTGGAATGCTACTTTTATGTGATCTTTGTCAAAATTACTGGGTGAAGTGTTAAGCCCTTGGAGAATTTTCACAATGGTTCTATAATATAAACTATTATTATGATATATTGTGATGCCACTCTTTTTGTTCCATCACGCTTACCAACATCATCCCACGCCACAGCTGTATGCAAGCACTCGGACAAACTGTGGAGTCCACTTATGGAATGCGCTGACTACAAAAATGAAATGTAAATTTTTGCTAAAGCATACGACCATTGGAGTAACAAAGAAAATTTTTCATGCCAAGGAATGATGTTGTTGTACCTCCGGCCTCAACTGAATGTGAATCCAATGGAATATAAATAACCGGCATCTTCTTCCAGGTGCTCGCAGAACATCGTATTTAGGTTATGCTGAAGTAATGTTTGTGTTGTAAGAGTGAGACGTGATGTGAAGGACTACATTATAGCGAAGGCATATTGGACGGTTCCTGGGTTTTATTTTATGTTGTTATTGACGGACAGATAGAAAGACTTGTTGGGCAGACTCATATCTCTATGAGAACGTCAGTTTCCATGGAATGAATGTCTAATGAGGGTTCATGACGATGATATTTGGCTGGAGATTCTCGGAGTGTGTGTGTGTTTGTGTGTGTGGGTGTGTTTGGGTGCATTTTATAGCTATAGTGCTCGATGGAGGAAACTGGATGTTGAGGCACTGTGTATTTGTGGAGCTGTTCTGTTTTTATTTGTTTGTGGGGGAGGGGGGATGCAACAAACTTACATAGGTTGCATAGATCCTGTGCTGAAACAGTGAGATGTGTACCTCTCATGATTATTTTGCACATAAATGGGAGTTCGTTTGTTACTTCAATTGAAAATACTTATATGTAAGTATATTTTGAACGTCTTGCTATTGCTATTAATGCTTTATTTTCCCTTTTGCCTTTTCCGTGTAAATGGCTGCTAAAGCCGAGCTCAAGCTTGGGCTACAGAAATTTGTTGTTCGAATGAACAGTTTTCCGTCTGTTCATTTTGCAGTTCGAAGGGAAAGCCTGTTGTGTTGTGAGGAAAAGTCATGTGTATATCCAAAATATAACCAAGTGTTAGCAGGGTGGGGTAGGCAGTGTTAGCAGGGTGGGTGGCTGGGTGGATAGGCAGGGAAGAAGAGTAAGGTGGATGGACTGGGAGGGAGAGCAGGGTGGGTGGGTTGGAAGGTGACAGGGTAGGTGAATGAGTGGGTGGGTGAGGTTGGCGGCCCAGACGGTTGGGTGGGCAGGATATTTGGGTTGGGTTGGTGCCCGGATGTGTGGGTGGGTGGTCAGTGTGGGTGACTAGAATGAAGTAAAATCCATGGGATAATAGGTTCATGATATGAATAGGTCTACGTGAAAGTGGGTTATTGGGGAAAATAGGTCCAATGGGAAAAACAGGTCCTTGGAGGAAAATTTGCCAATGCAAGAACAGACCCTTTGGGGGAAATAGGTGGGTGGTGGTTGCAATCTTAAGGATGTAGCAAGTGATGGGTGTATGAGCTACTACAGCTTAATCACTTAACCGTAGGTGCCTGTAATAACACTGTACTGTATATGCAATGGTTTTCATTGACTTAAAAACTATTGTTTTTTGAAGTCCTTTTTCATCATCCTAGCCCACTGTCCCACATCTATTTGGAGTGACGAGATCCTGAGCATGGGTGTTTCATCCTACCAGGGTTATGAATTGTGCAAGAAAGGAAGCCTCAGATGCTACACAAAAACCCCATCTCGTGTGCCAGAGAAGGGAGAATCTCTTATTATAACAAGTGCTGGGCAGTGGAATTGCTGCATCACAGGGCAAGCACAAAAAAGAAACACTTTCATCTACTTGGTCCCACCTCTTTTAGCAGTCCCTCTTATTACACAGGAAATATGTGGGTGGTATTCTCTGTCCCTGAATTAAATGAAAAAGGCGCTCTATAATTTTTCTTTCTTTCTTTCTTTCTTTTTCTTTTTTTTTTTCTTTTTTTTTGGGATGTGGTTTTCCAATTAGGGGACCAGTTTAAAACGATGAATTGCAGTACTTGGTTTTCTGGTGTTAATTATTTTCTCTGACCATGGGCTACAGTATAAATGAAAAGCTAGAGTAGGAGGTTTAGGTGAAAAGTGTTGAAATATAAGACTATTATGGCTCGCATAATAAGGAACAATCACAGATAATAAAAGTACGTTTACTTTGGAAGGTGAACATGAAATGGGTATGATGGGCTGATTATGATAATTTCTGTTGTAAATAGGATTTGCTGTAGAACAAAAACAAAAAAAACAAAAAAACAAAAATGATTCTGCACCCGTCCTGCCTTGTTCTGATTGGACGAACCAACCAATAATTAACTAGAATGGCATTCAGTAGAGCGCATACCTCCGCCGAGGCCCAACATGCAGTTCCTTTTAATTCAATCAACTCTAATCCAATATGGGAAAAGACTACCTAATATAAAAGCGTACTTAAATCCACTAGATCCGGAATTTTATATGGATCCGCGCCGAACTGTACACATTCGTAGTTACCTAAATATGCCTGATTTTTTTTTTTTTTTCAAGATCCATGCAATATTCACTGAAAAGTTTAAGAAAATGTCGAAAAACGCCCTATCTCGCAATGTTAAAGAAAAAAAAAAAGCCTAGATTGCACCTTTATATGGATCCGCACCAAAATTTAATGGAGTCTGTTCTGGGCGAAGGCCCATTCTTCTACCAGGTTTCGTGGAAATCCGTCTGGTAGCCTAGTTTTTGTTTACTCTTGCTCACAAATCAACCAACCAACCAACAAACAAATGGACAGGGATGAAAACATAACCTCCTTGGCGGAGGTAATCATAAGGTATTTGGAACTGAATGTCCTTGATTTTTCCAGCTGGTTCTGGTACATCCCTTGCCTTTCCAACAATACCAAATTCTAGAGACGAAAGGAAATAATTCAGGAGACTGAATCTTGCGCGAGGATGACAAAACGACCAAATTAGTGGTGAAGAAGATAATCAGTAATATGGCATTGTTTTAATCTCGGAACGACGAATAGAATGCCAACGTTGTTCCCTGAACGACCCCTTGAAGGAAGCGATGTTAAGTTGTCAGGCTTATTATTTTTTTAGAGAGGGAAAAAAAAAACTAACTTCAAATACAGGTACGATAGGAATGCCCTCTGATAGAGGTATAATGAAAAAGAACGTGGAGTAAGATACAGTAGTAGAGTACTTTGACCAAGGCATAATGAAGAGAACGTCATAAGCAAGGTTTACATTCCCACAAAGTGTAATGTCGCAAAAGCTATTAGCAAGCCCTCAATCGATTTTAACTCTTCATTTGCACATCTGTCTATCTCCAACCAGACACTTTAAGAAATAGGCAGAAAAAAAAAATCAATTTTGTCCTGTCCTCAGCAATCAGGCGTTCCTCTCTCCATTCCACACCACTCCACTTCTTATACATCTCCACTCCATCCCACCACAGCCTCCTCGGTGTCACGAGTTGGCGCGATTAAGTATTTAAATAAACTCGTGACATTAATTTTGGTGGGAAACCGCGAATTCTAGTGGAATCCCAGTATTTATCACTCAGTTTAACCGCCACGTATTCACCCGATCGGGAGTGTTGTACAGGACATTTTTCACTATTTCATAAGTGATCGTCCTTGTGCGCGATGTTAGCACCTTCGCTGAGTGAATTGCAGGTGTGTATCGCTCACACTCGTTGGCCGTTAGCAAGTGCAGCCACGACACTTGCCTCTCTCCCACAATTTGAATCAGTCAAGATTTGAGCGCCGTGGAAGCAGGTAGTGTGTGTGGCAGCGTCCTTCCTCAGCAACGACGCCTAGTTCCCGCCGCCGCCGTTGAATTCCCACCTAGCGTGATTGGCGAGAGGCTCAGTGTTGCACCGTCCTTCTTCAGCAATGACGCCCAGTCATCCACTTTGTCCACTTTTCTGACCAGTATTCTTTTCGTTTTTTCCTAGGTTTAAGAGTTAGTTTTTGAGTGAGCGAGTGAGTGCGATCTCCTCATTTTGAATTCGCTTTGAAATGTAACATAAAATTATTTCTTTGTAATCAATAAATTTAACAGTTCTTTTTCTTTAGCTTAATGTAATGTAAACTCGTGTTTTATTTCTCCATTAAGCTTATTTCACTTATAGTTCCTAGTTTGCATAAACTCTTTGCAATATTCATAACTGGTACTTAGGCCAGTCATTTCGTATTAAGCTTAAAATCCGTTGTGCAACCAGGAGTTAATTGTACCAGCAAGAACCTGTTTATCATTAATAGCATGAGTTACTGATTGTCAGGGGATGAGTCACTTTCTCCAGAGGCCAACAGTACTAATAAACAGCACGTGTGAATAATTAGTCTCTGCTGTGTACTGTTGGGAAAGTTTATAAATTCTCATCCTTAGAGAATCGGCGAAGTAAGCCGGAATAAAACAATCATTGCTTGATTTTCACAAGACAATTCATTGTCCTGTTCTTAAGTATTACTGAATAATTATTCTTTAATATTGCATATACATAAACACCCCGGGACATTTGGCGACCTTATTCCAGGATATTAACTCCTAGCTCTAAAGCTATTCACGAGATAATACTCACTCACTCATACTTAGGTATTTATCATTAAAGTCTATAGGCACTATCTTACTGGTGATTATTGATTCAGTTCTATTAATTTATGTAATAGTTTTCACAGTCAGTCGTTTGTTTAATTTTCTTTCTTTACCAGTTTAATTAGATAAAACTGGTCACCACTAACCTGTACTTGTATCCTTTATTCTTGATTATTGGCATCATTCTTTGCAATTGCAGTCAATACTGAGTCGCTAGTTCACTTAGATTGAGTTAGCATCATGTCTACCAGCATCTATGTACAGGAAGCCAAAGATATGGGGCTTACAGACCCCACAGAAGTAAAGAATTACGTCCTCTCTCGGCTTAGTCACGAGCAGCAACGTGAGAGTGATGCTCGTGAAGAGCGTAGAATCCAACGCAAACACGAGCGAGAACAGCGCGAATACAAGCGAGAACAGCGTGAACACGAGCAAAAACAACGTGAACTCAAGTTAGAACAACGCGAGAGAGAACGTCAACACGAGTTAGAGCAACGCGAAACAGAACGTCAACACGAGTTAGAACAACGTGAGAGAGAACATGAATACGAGCGTGAACAAAGAGAACATGAACGTGCCGAGCAAGAAGCACGCGAAAAGCATAAATTTGAAATGTTGAAGCTCAAGTGAGATTCCTTGGCTTCAGACACATCTGGTGCAGCTGGCCCAAGCTCCATGAGCGCTATCCCTGCACATATTATGGCGACCCCACACATCAGGCTTCCCCCATACAAGGAAGGCGAGTGAATCGAGCCATACATAGCTCGTTTTGAAGACATGGCTCAACTGTACCAGCTGGATGATGCAGCTAAGCGGCTTCAGTTTCTTAGCCTGTTTGAGGGCCCTGCCCTCGATATTCTCCACAGAATTCGTGGAGACAATCTCACGTATGAGATGATGAAGGCCGCACTCGTCAAAGTGTACGGTCTCACAGTTGACGACGCCAAGAGTCAGTTCATGAGGGCGCGTTTACAGGAAAAAGAGACTGCCATTCAGTTTCTTGACTGGCTTACTGCTTACTTAGGCGAGTGGATGGAGAAAGATGAAACTCCTTCCACATGTGAGGGGATAATCGACCTCATGCTGCGCACGCAGCTAGAAAAGTCGTGGCCTACTGAACTTATGGCTCAGCTTAAGATCTGCCAGGTAAGAGATGCCAGCCAAATGGTGAAGAAGGCTGATGCATTTTTCATTGCAAACGGGTACCAAACTCGCAAGCAGCATACCTGGAACAGGAAAGCTGATAAATCTGGGAAATCGTCTCAGACTGAACCCCAGCAACAAGGCCGTTCTCAGAATAATGGCTAAGGTCCAAAACCGCAGAGGAAGGACCAGGGGCAAAACACTCAGAAGCCTGAGTGGAAGCGGTACAACAGGTACCCTAACCAGCAGCAGTATCAGCCACACAACCGACCATCGGGACTGTCCTTCTCAGCACCAGCTCAAGTGAATAGGAGGCAAGAGGCGAATGCAGCCTTCATTCCTCAGCAGCAGCACAGTGGTCACGTCCCTACCAGTACGGGTACTTCCCAACAGGTCACTAGTCCCTCAGCAACAGTGAACCCCCCTACACAGATGGCCAATGCTCCATCTCCCCAGGCAGTGAGTACGACCCCTCAAGTCTGTAGTTCACAGGGCACCATGTTTCCCGCATCATTTATTCAGCAGCCTAATCAGTGGGCTTCCTCCACAGGCCCTCCCACAGGTGACAGTGCCTTCCTTGTTCAGCCAGGGTTTGTGGGAGGCATTCCTGAGAATATCCTGAGAGACAATGGTTCCTCAGGTTGCTATGTCAGGCAGAGTCTAGTCCGGCCTGAGCAGTACACAGGTCGACAGATCCAAGCTAACCTTATTGATGGTTCAGTAAGATTGTTCCCTGAGTCACGTATCCAGGTGGCATCTCCATTTTACACCGGTATGACACTCGCAATTGTCATGCCAGAACCTTTATTTAACCTTATTATAGGCAATATTCCCGGTGCTAAGCATAGTTACACCGAGGATGACGCTACTCAGACTTCGGCCGCAGTAACACGAGCCATCATTGAGGCTCCAAATTGTGTCACCCCTGTGACCATTGAATTGCCGCAAGATCTGATGTGTAGCCAAGTTGTTGTTCAAGAACAACATTCTGACCCGACACTTGCTGCCATGTGAAAGAAACAAAAGGGTAGAGGGATAAAGTATTCACGGGGAGGTCAAGCCAAGTTCCTTCGCAAACAAGGACGGCTCTACCATGAGTCACGAACACCCGAGGGCGAGGTTCGACTGCAGTTTGTCGTTCCCGTTAACTACCGCCTAGCAGTGTTAGAATGGGGTCATTGTTCAGCCTCAGGAGGTCACATGGGCAAAAGGAAGACCCAGGGCTGTATCTGAGCTGACTTGTTCTGGCCAGGGATGGGACGAGAAATAGATAGTTTTGTGCGTTCCTGCAATGTGTGTCCACGTACTCGTACCACTAATCAGGGACATGTCCTTCCTGTGCCGTTTGAACCTACGCCCATAATTTCAGAGTCAGTTGAGAGACAGGGCAGTGGTAATGTGGGTGCAGACCTGACGTCTTGCCCGTTGGTCCCACAGGACACGTTACATCCAGGATCTGTATATACATGTATACCATAAGTTAAGGGGGAAGTTTGAGAACCCCACAGAGACAGTCCGAGGCTGTGTATGAATTACCCTGTGGAACATCTCGAGCTGTGGGCCTCTCTCCAGATTCCCAGAGAATGTACAATATCCACATGAGTGTTCACACCCACAGTGGGTGTTAAAATATGACCTGCCCGAGATTGCGTAGTGATTCTCAGCTTCCTGTCATTAATCGTAAGTGTAGAATTAAGTTAACCAGTAAACTGCCCGTTCTAAGAGATTCGAGCAATTCAAGAACTGACACGTTTCCTGGTTAACCCATCACGTCCCGAGGTTTTCCGCACCTCCGACATCCCCCAGTCCTGAGGTATTTTCGAAATTTTTTTTTTGGCTAAAACCTTCGCTTTTGGTGAGAAACATCGAAAATTCATAGAGAAATCGCTCACCTGAGGTTTAAAGTGCCCAATCCAGGTAGGAGTTCCTCCTTACCTGAGTGGGTTTTCTAACATGCTGGCACCAAAGAAAACGAGTTCTATGGGAGGGTAACTATTTTATCCACTCATAAACGGTATTTATTTATTTACTTGGTACGAATGTATATGTAGTATGACAGTATATTGGTTTTCAAGCAGTAATAAAGGCGTTATAAGCATTGTTTCACTCACTAACTAATCACCATACCTGACCTATTTTTGCCACACTACCTGATCATTATTTCTGGCTGTTTCTTCTTCTAATGCTATGTAAACATGGTCCTCCACATTGTCATTGATTGGGGAATCACTCTGGCCCTGAATAACTTTACTAGCCTGGTCACTGGTAACAGGTCCTTTGCCAAGACAATGTCGTGAGTGGGGGGAGGGGGAAGGTTATGCAGTGTAAGGCATTGTCCCTGCTTGGTATCTTGTACAGGAATAGAGGAAGGTGTCCCGTGTATACATACGAAAAATCACGTGCAAAAATTGAAAATTGTGCAAATTAGGGACCTTGCAATTGCACGACGTACTGGTACGTCGCCGGGACTGGCAAATGCAAATCGTTGCAACGTACCCATACGTCGACGGGATGGGGCGGGTTAATAATGTAAGATTAACTAGTAAACTGCTTGTTCTAAGAAATTTGTGAAATCAAGAACAGGCACGTTTCCTAGTTAATAAGCATTAACCAGTAAACTACAAATGTTCTAAGAGATTTGTAAATCCAAAGACTACGTTTCCTGGTTAATTATAACATAAGTACTGATTGCTAGGCAGAGAGAGAGAGAGAAATGACACTTTTGATGCTCCACCTCGATTCCTTTCACAGGTGCAGTTGGCGGGTGCAGCATTGCCGTGCAGAACAGCTGATCATCCCTGACACATGCTGCCGCCTCTTCTCTTCTGCCTCATCATCATCATTTACTATAGATTTGCATTACATGAATTTACACATAGGTACAGTTACACCACAACTGTCACACCTACACCGTGTATTACATACATCATGCTACATAACAGTTGTTAATGTAAATGTAGCAAATTTTTCACTTAGTTTGACCTGAGTACAGGATTTTTCACCGTTGTCACGGAGTTTTTCCCTCAAGCTTGCTTCTATAACGTAAATACGAGTTTTTTTTTCGCTCACTGGCGACTGTGACTTTCTCCTGTAGCAGGATAACACACGCACACCTCAGTGTGAATCTTGTGTGACTGAGTTAGGATTTATATGTATGTATATGAATTTTTTTCCTGTGAAAAAAATTTCATTTTTGATGGGCCGTAATGTCACGAGTTGGCACGATTAAGTATTTGAATAAACTCGTGACATTAATTTTGGTGGGAAACCGCGAATTCTAGTGGAATCCCAGTATTTATCACTCAGTTTAACCGCCACGTATTCACCTAATCTGGAGTGTTTTCCAGGACATTTTTCACTATTCCATAAGTGATAATTCTTGTGCGCGATGTTAGCCCTTTCGCTGAGTGAATTGCGGGTGTGTATCGCTCACACTCGTTGGCCGTTAGCAAGTGCGGCCACGACACTCACCTCTCTCCCACAATTTGAATCAGTCAAGATTTGAGGGCTGTGGAAGCAGGTAGTGCGTGTGGCAGCGTCCTTCCTCAGCAACGACGCCTAGTTCCCTCCGCTGCCGTTGAATTCTCACCTAGCGTGATTGACGAAAGGCTCAGTGTGTGCAGCGTCCTTCCTTAGCAACGATGCCCAGTCACCCACTTTGTCCACTTTTCTGACCAGTATTCTTTTCATTTTTTCCTAGGTTTAAGAGTTAGCTTTTGAGTGAGCGAGTGAGTGCGATTTCCTTATTTTGAATTCGTTTTGAAATGTAACGTAAATTTATTTCTTTGTAATCAATAAATTTAACAGTTCTTTTTCTTGAGCTTAATGTAATGTAAACTCGTGTTTTATTTCTCCATTAAGCTTATTTCACTTATAGCTCCTAGTTTGCATAAACGCTTTGCAATATTCATAACTGGTACTTAGGCCAGTCCTTTTGTATTAAGTTTAAAATCCGTTGTGCAACCAGGAGTTAATTGTACCAGCAAAAACATGTTAATCATTAATAGTATTAGTTATTGATTGTCAGGGGTGGAGTCACTTTCTCCAGAGGCCAACAGTACTAATAAACAGCAGTGGGAATAACTAGTCTCTGCTGTGTTGAGAAAGTTTATAAATTGTCGTCCTTAGAGAATCGGCGAAGTAAGCTGGCATAATGTAATCATTGCTTGATTTTCACAAGACAGCTCATTGTCCTGTTCTCAAGTATTATTGAATAATATTCTTTAATATTGCATATTCTTAAAAACCTCGTGACACTCGGCCTCTATCATTTTCTTCCTCCACTCGCCACACGTACATTCACTCTCCCTCGCTCCACAAGAAGTAACCAACACATTCAAATCAACACCACAACGCTTTCGAAACTGTTCAGTTGTTCGTCTCTCTGCCACCTTGTAACATCTTGAATTTAGTTATTATTATTCCTTGCGGAGCTCCCTGTATGCAACCACTTGGGTGTTCAACTTTAATTTTTATTTCTAATTCCCTCTTTAGTCAAAAATTTTCCTTGGTCACCTCTTTCTTAACCACTTCAACAGCATAAATCTCTTCCATTTTATTCTTGTTACTCCAGGCTGACAAAAATACCTACACTCCCAAGTTCAACAGTATCATCATGTAACCCTTTCTCACTATACAAGTTGTCCTCGGTATAAGTATGGAAAAAGGTCTGTTACAGTATAACTTTTTCCATAAAACTGGTAAACGGCTATAAATTATAGGAAACTGGCATATTAACATCAAAGGATACAGTATGCTAACACGTTAATAAGTAAATTTTCTTAAATTCACGGAAAAAAAGGCTAATAGATAAAAACGCCTATTTATCAAAATCTACAAAAAATGCAAACGTATACATTTTGGTGGCAAGTCAACCTTAACACTTATCTTCCTTAACCCTTAGAATATTATCTATCTATCTACTGTCAGACGCCTTAGAACATTATAATATAAATATATATATATATATATATATATATATATATATATATATATATATATATATATATATATATATATATATATCGTCAGATGCCATAATCCTTTAAGGGGTGGCCATTTGACTTTGAGTTATTTGTTTTACGGGGAGGGGCACTAACCCATCACCAACCCGTTTGTTGACACGTAGGGAGAACGTATGGTTTGGTTATATGGTTACCACCCAGCGTTGTAAATGGTTTCTTGGCTTAAAGGAAACCATTTGGTTTGTTACTCAATGTTAAGCCACATGTAAGCGAAAGAAAAACAATAAGAAGTGACAGGAATGATGGAAGAAATAGGAAGGGAGGAGGGCAGGCACGGAAAAAGAATGATAAAGGCTAAGGAAGATGTAGACAGCACTATATCAAGTGAGTGGATGATGATGGCCACCACCTAACACTAATATATATATATATATATATATATATATATATATATATATATATATATATATATATATATATATTGTATAAGATATCCACAAGGATATCCACTTTGCTCTTCCCTGAAAATGTGAACGCACGAAAGCGCTCGGGATATATCGTGTTGCCTTTTCCTTGTGGATATCAATATATCTATGAATCACGTGTTATTGATTTAATCGCATATATAAAATGTACTGTACACAGATATGATACCGTAGTATAAAGTGAGTTATCTAGCAAATCAGTTTCAAAGACAACATTAACACAATTGTAGCCTAGTCTTCCTTAACATAAAGGTAACCTAACAGGGAAAAAAACTCATAACGAAGATGCACTGAACTTTTAATTTTTAGTGTTCGCCTCCGATGTTATTGTTTGTGGTAACACTGAAGTACCAAAAAACTAGTCTTTTTAATATACTGATGATATAATAGAAAAAGATACAACGAAAATGCATTGCACACTTTCTTTTTGTGTTCGCCTGTGATGTTCTCGCCTCCCGCCTGTGAACCTGAAGGCGGGCGACCCTAAATGTGCTCGCGTGGCTCACGTAGCGCAGTTTTACCGCCTTCACACGCAATTTTCCGGATAGGGTGACGACGTAAAGAAGTTACGTGCTCCTCTTTCTTACGCCAATGGCTTGCTCTCCGACCATCCTTGCTTCCTGAGAGTCATTTTTTCTTTATTCGGAGTCTGCTCGATCTCCTTTTCATCTGACCAACTTTGACTTTTTTTTTTTGTCACCACTCTCCCTTTCTCTTTACTTCTTCAGTCCAGTGACTTTTTAGTTTTTGTTTAAGCTGACAACAGACTTAGTCATTTTAAGAACCCCTCATCTAGTGAAGGTTATAATAAAGATTGTCAGTTTCACATTTTAAAAGAGTTCTAAAATAAATATGACTGAATGGAGATAATGAGTATCTAATTTATAAATATTTCTCGACAGAGTGGTTAACTGTAACTATTATCTCCGCGAACGAAATTGGAGGTTATGTATTCACTCCTGTTTTTGTGTTTGTATGTTTGTTTGTCCAAGAGATCTCAAAAACTTATTGATGGATTTCAATGAAATTTTGTGAATATGTGGACCACGGAACAAGTTAGAGTTTATTAAATTATAATGGTGATTTGACTTCGAGTTCCGGTTCAGGACTTTTTTTTTGTTTGTTTGTCCACAGTATATCTCAAAAAAGTCACTGATGGATTTCAATGAAGTTTTGCGGATATGTGATTTATGCACCAAGAAAGAGTTTATTACTCTTTGGTAGTGATCTGTGTTGTCTGGTTTAGGCGTTGGCTGAGGTATGCGTTCTGAGTGTGATTAACCTGATACATTGGTATTACCTGCCGAGTCAGCTACAGGAGATACTGTGAGCAAATGCTTGACAATAGGATATAGGTATATAATCCCAGCATAGATGAGCACCTGCGTCATTAAGAGTATCTGATCTTATAGTGCCTTCCTACCCTCTATCGGCAGTATGGGGCCAAGTTGAAGTCGTAATGTTAATTTAAGTAAGACCCACTTTAAAATGTAAAGTCCATTTCCTGTTGAAAATTTAAAGAAGAGTCCACTTATATCACTACTCTCAAACCAACCCACAAAAATAATATATTTGTGGTCCCAGCATTTCTTATACAGACACATGCAGCCATTCCATTTTATTCTGCTTTTATAACTATGTATCGTACTTTTACAGATTTTATTTTTTATGTTTTAATCATTAAAAGCCAAAAGTATGTCAAAATGTTTAGGACTAAAGAGGCTGTTTATTTTTTATTTATATGAATTACTTTCTGACAAAGGCATATTGTGCAGTAAGTGAATGTTAATTCAAAGTGTGGGTTATTCTTAAGCAGTACTCTTGTTGGTTCACGATGCTATGACCCAACTTCCGATAGACGCTCTTACTGAACTAAATAATGAAGCTTGTATTAACCCTGAACGGTCGGAAGTTCCTACGAAACTGAATAAAATCATCTACAGGATGCAATAATAAAATGAAAATAAGTTATCATTGTGAAGTGGTTAATCCATGTTGGTTATAACACTACATGTCTTGATGGTGATCCCTGTATTGTGTAATATTCTTATATTATTTTACTCAAATTTAACCCTAGCTAGGGCTTCTGAGCAAGACACAACTGCCAGTGGTGGTGTACAGTCAAACCTCCTTGACTGTTGTTAACTGGTCCTTCAAACTACCGCAACAATGAAACCCCTCAATAACCAGATAAAGCAATAAATGAGAATAAATGTTAATTGGTTGTGAACCCATAAGTTTATATTTTTTGTCTGACACACGAGTAATAACTCCTAATTGACTCCAGGGACTGGATCACCAATGTTTACACCGATTCTGCAATTCTCGATCGTGAACCAGACAACCTTTTTTTTCTCATATTTTTCATAAGTAAACTGGTTAGCAAGCGTTATCATTGTATTTTTCTGTATTTACGAGATTCTTACAATTAACCATTCCGAACCAAAACTTTCTGTTATTGTGCATAGGACACCTATAAAATTTCCTAATCTTTTAGTTACATTTACACTTAAATACTATATCACTACGTCAGTTTATTCTTCATTATTACCACAGTCAAATCAAAAGCTTATTCCCATCACTGGCTTCTACTGAGACACTATAAGTGAGCGTGGAGTGCATAATGCGTTATTATGTCACAAAAAGGACTTTGTAGTTATTTGTAGAGAAGTTATATATATATTAAACTTGTGGACGAGCGGTTGTTATACTTGGGTAGTTCTGTAAGTAGATAATATTGGTTCCCTTTTGTCATGCAATGACAGGAGAGGTAAAGAATAGTCCCATACTATTCTTTACCTCTCCTGT
Source organism: Coenobita brevimanus (assembly GCF_032717465.1). Taxonomy (NCBI): domain Eukaryota; kingdom Metazoa; phylum Arthropoda; class Malacostraca; order Decapoda; family Coenobitidae; genus Coenobita; species Coenobita brevimanus. Next base: position 8,227,344 of record NC_137032.1, read on the forward strand.
CATTGCATGACAAAAGGGAACCAAGATTATCTACTTACAAAACTACTCAAGTATAACAACCGCTCGTCCACAAGTTCAGTATATATATAACTTTACATGTGGAAGCCAGTTGCCGCGAGTCACACCGTTACCATGGTGATGGCACGTCGTTACTCGCACAAACTAAGTAATACACAGTCGTCTCACGCTTGGTACAAATTTTGGAGCAGTCCGCTCATGACGTCACGGGGTTCCGCAGCCGTCAGTTGGCTCGGGGCATCGGTGGGGATAAGATGTGTCTCTCTTCAGTCTCTTCTCACTCGTGCAGGCATTTCAGACGTGCGGCATCTGAAAACATGCCAGTTTAAATGTGGAATAATTTCTGAAGCAAAAGAAGTCAAAATTAGATTCAGAAGTTTACCTTTATCAAAGAAAATCAAAGATTATAAAGTTTTATAAGAATGGGTGACGTTTGAAGAATACCCTATTATTCAACCACTGTGTACACGTACGTCCTCATGTTGTGATATAATACATGTCTGTATTTACTTCAAATGTCACTCATCGTTTTACTAAACTTTATAATCAACTTTAATTTTCTTTGATAATGGTAAACTTTTAAAGCTAACGTTGACCTCTTAAGCTTTGGAAATTATTCCATATTCAAACTGGCTGCTTATAGTGCAAGCAGATTACAAATATATGTGAAAATAAGAAGAGCTGTAGATTTATCACGCTCCTCAGTGTTGCATAAACCAATGAGCAGCCTTAATTCAAACGTTTCTTGGCTCTAGCCGGTGGAGCTGAGTGAACAGGGTATTCTTGTCACACTTGAGTTATCCCTTTAACTTTTCGTTTTCTATGGAAGGCCATCTGACGTCATCCTCATGACGTCATCTTCCTGCACGTGAGACGACTTTATACTACTTAGACTGTGGTTACTCGGTGATCAACCACACTGGCCATAACATCTTCACGTATATTATCACTCACGTGTCTGGTTACAGTGGTGTATTAACAACAATTTATGTGGATTTAATGCAGTAAGATGTTTATTACAAATAAAAGAAAAGCAATAACGAAGGATTAGGTACCGTAGACCATTAAAAATTAAAAGGACAGCGGTGTTCCCATGCTAAAGTTGTGTGCCATGTTGGTAATAGTTCATTAGCTGCTTATGATGAAAGAAGCAAATGGGAAAAGATATGAAATTCTCTGCAGACAGTGATTCAAAGAAGCAAATGTATTGTGTGAAAAAAATATATATATATATATATATATATATATATATATATATATATATATATATATATATATATATATATATATATATATATATATATATATATATATATATATATATATATATATATATATATATATATATTATACAAAAAATATATAGATAGATAGATTGATTGATAGATTGATATAGATAGATAAATAGATAGGTAGATAGATATATAGATATAAAAGATGGTAAGAGTACTGAGCATGATTCGATAGAATGAATTCGACAGCATCGGCTGATGTGACTTTGTCAGGTAGCTCGAATTAAAAATAGTATATCAATGTGACTACACTGATGGACGGTCAGAAGAGTATTTTTTTTTATTTTATATGTGACATGTGTGGTCTCCATTTGTCCGGCATAACGACTCATCCAGCAAGACTGGAACCAAGGGTGCCTGAAAATCCGTGCTGTACCTGGACATCTATCAATCTATCTATATGTCAGTCTATCTATCTACCCATCTCTCTCTCTCTCTCTACTGTGTATATATATATATATATATATATATATATATATATATATATATATATATATATATATATATATATATATGAGCCTCTGTGGTACAGTGGTAGAGTGTGCGTTTCGTACTCGGGTGAACCAAGGTTCGCGCCCTGCCAGGGTAATAAACTTTGGGAGTGTTCACCCGGCCACGTACTACATTGGCGGACACAAAGGGTGCTGTGCTTGAACCAGTGTCGCTTCGTATAAAGTATGCTTGCGCCCAGTCGGCATGCGCGGGCCGATTACACTTGGTTCATAGACTACACACACATCCAAACCACTCCAACATTACAATTACACTTACAAGCACTTCTCACCCTACTTACAATCTCTTCTAGACAGCCTAATGGTAGAGATACATTGGCTGTATCGTCCCCGGGTAGGGACCTATGAGCTTCGCGACTATGAGCCGGTAGGCGAAGCGCGGTACGCTTAGGACCCTCCAGGAACAGTGCCTCGCCCAGCAACCCTGGGATCCAATGGGTTTTATATATATATATATATATATATATATATATATATATATATATATATATATATATATATATAATCACCTCATCAGCCGTTTGTGTCTCCACTGCAGGACCGGCCTATCCCGACCGAAGTGGGGATGATACAGCCAATGTATCTCTACCAAGTGGCTTAGGCTGTCTAGCAGAGGTTGTATGTAGGGTAATAAGTGCTTGTATGTGTAATTGTAGTGTTGGAGTGGTTTTGGATGTGTGTAGTCTGTGAACCAGGTGTAATCGGCCAGCACAAGCCGACTGGGCGCAAGCATACTTTACAGTATGCGACACTGATTCAACCACAGCACCCCATGTGTCCGCCAATGCAGTACGTGGCCTGAAGAACGGTCCCAAAGTTTATTTCTCTGGCAGGGTGCGAACCCGCGTTCCTCAGTGTATGAAAACACACTTTACCACAGAGGCTTATATATATATATATATATATATATATATATATATATATATATATATATATATATATATATATATATATATATATATATATATATATATATATATAATCAGCCATTACATGTCCACTGCTGAACAAAGGCCTCCCCCAACCTTCTCCAAGAATTCCTTGACTGAGCTAATTTTTGCCACATTTTCCCTGCAAATTTCTCTATCTCATCTCTCCATCTCCTGTCTGGCCTTTTTCTGCTACGCTTACAATCTCTTGGTGTCCAGTCTGTCAGGCTCTTCCTTCATCGATTATCCCTTATTCTTGCTACATGGCCTGCCCACCTCCATTTCTGTTCTTTTATAATTTCTATAATATCTTTGACTTAAGTCTGCTCTCCCACCCAAGTTGATTTTTTCCTGTCTCATAAAGATATTCCCAACAATGACCTTTCCATTACTGTCTGAGAACGAATTAATTTATTACCATCGACTTTGTTAGATTCCAAGTCTCACAACCAGACGTCATAGCTGGAATAATACATTCGTTATATACTTTTCGTTTCATACAAAATGGCAAGCAACTTTTCGTAATGTCCCTATGTTTACCGAAAGCTTTCCATCCATTTGTAATGCGTCTTTTTATTTCGCTATTATTATCTTTCGTTAATTTTAGTATTTGTCCCAGGTAATTGTATTCCTCGACTTCTTCAAGAATTTCTCCACTTATTCTGACGACGCTCTTTAGTGTTTGGGGATTAAACATTACTTTAGTTTTACTCCGGTTCATCTTTAACCATACTTTCAGACTTTCTCTGTTCAGGTCATTTAACATTTCTTGCAATGTCTCTGCTGTTTCTGAGATTAGGACAATATCATCTACAAATCTTAAATGGTTTAGCTTTTCTCCATCATTGTTCACTCCTTTGTTTTCCCAGTCTAGCTTTCTGAAAATGCTTTCTAGGCATGCTGTAAATAACTTTGGTGAAATTGTATCTCCCTGACCCACGCCCTTCTCAGTTTATTTTTTCTCTGAGTCCTTATGTAATTTAACTGTTGCAGTTCCCTATTTATATATGTTTTGGAGCAGTTTTACAATGTTCTCATTCACTCCTTGTTCTCGCAATGAATTTATAAATTGCTATGTGCTCCACTGAGTCGAAAGCCTTTTCGTAATCAACAAAACCTAAGCACAGTGGTTTATTATATTCTGTAGTTTTCTCAATTACCTGATTCACTGTGTGTAGATGATCAGTAGTCGAGTACCCGCTTCGGAATCCTGACTGTTCACAAGGTTGGTTTTCCTTCAGATTTGTAGTTACTATGTTTGTAAGGACACTAGTCAAGAGTTTGTAAATGACTGATAGCAAGCTTATGGGTCGATAGTTACCAAGGTCTTTTCAGTCACCTTTTTTGTAAAGTAAAATAACTATTGCATTACACCATGTTTTGGGAATTTTCTTCCTTTTTATACATTGAGTAAATAGGTGAGCAAGCCTAGTCTATACTTCTACTCTTGCATCCAACAGTAAATCTGCTACTATTCCATATTCTCCCGTAGCATTCCCTCTTATCATATTGTTGAGAGAATTATTTACTTCATCTGGTGTTACCTCAGGTAATTCACTTATGTCAACTGAAAAGTTAGCTGTTGGTACTACTGTCTTCGATGCAGACAGTTCTTTGTAAAAATCTTCAACTCTCTTCAATATCTTATCTCTGCATTTAATGATTTCCCCGTTTTTGTCTTTCAGTGATGTAATTTGTTGCTTTCCAAGTGCCATTTTACATCGGACCTGTTTCAGACTTTTTCCTTTTTTGATGGCTTCTTTCATTTGATCCATGTTTCTCTTTCTTTTTTCTTCTCTTTGTCTTTTGTTGATAAGCTTATTTAATTCCGCTCGTTCTGTTTCATCTTTCTTAGTTTTTACTTACATTTCCTTTCTTTTTTTCATAAGCTTAAGTGTCTTTTCTGAATACTTCTTGGCTTTGGTTGTATTAGGTTTTCCTACTACCTCCGCTGACTCTCTTAGCACTTTTGTTAGTCTGTCATTCAGCTCATCAGTGTCACATTCAGCATTACTGAGAGCCTGAAATCTGTTCCTTATTTCCAACTAAAAGGCTGCTGTTTTCATTGACTTTTATTGGGTATATCTTTTTATCTTTAATCATCGTCTTTGTTTCACTTTTGAAATTGAATCTTGCTGTGCAACCCACCACTCTATGGTCACTTCCGATATATACTTTGTTGATAACTGTGACATTTGTGATCGTGTTATTCTTTTTTGCTATATTGAACTCGATTTCATTCTTTGTTTCTCCATTTGGGCTTCTCCAGGTCCACTGGAGAGAGTAGGCCAGCAAGCTCTCCAATACAAGTTTCTCTAGCTATCAACATCAAACTACATGCACAGTACACAGCACACTTCCTTTTCAAAATAAAAAAAATGAAAAAAAATGGCGTCGAATAACATACCCTCGGAGTCCCCAGGGGGGGGACCATAAATGCCCCCACCTTCTCCCCCTCTCCAGGTGATGACTCAAGATGCCTGGAACCACTGTCTGACTCTCCTCTTCTTCATTACTGCAACATTCGTGGCTTTTCCTCTAACTTTCGCTCTGTTGAGCACCACCTCTCCTTCTCTAAACCTCACCTTCTTTTTCTGACTGAGACTCAGCTGTCTCAGGCAACTGACAGCAGACCCTTTTCTGTATCCTCCTACTTTCTCTATACTCACTTCAAAGCCAAAGGTGGCTGTTGTATACATATGCAACAACTTATCTTGCTCTTGTGTTCCTGAACTCGATTCTTCTGAATTCTCTACACTCTGGCTTCGGCTTTCATATTATTCTCTGACTAAATATATCTGCGCTTTTATTTATCTCCTAATTCTACTATCAAAAATTCTTTGACTATCTTACTTCTAAGATGGAACACATTCTATCCATTTCTCCTTTCTCTGAAATCTCCATTCTAGGAGATTTCAATGTTCACCACCACCTTTGGCTCTCCTCTCCTTCCACTGATCCACCTGGTGAACAAGCCTACACCTTTTCTATCCTTAATTACCTAGAGCAGCTTGTACAGCACCCTACTCGTATCCCTGACCGCCTTGGAGAAAGCTCCAACATACTTGACCTCTTCCTTACAACTAATCCTTCTGCTTACAGTGTTAATCTTTTCTCTCCGTTGGGCTCCTCCGATCACAACCTTATCACCTTAACCTGTCCTATTGCTCCAGTACGGCCTGCAGACCCTCCAAAGAAACATTGTCTTTGGCACTTTGGAGCTACAGATTGGGAGACCGTCAGGCAGTACTTCTTTGATTTTCCTTGGAATGATTATTGCTTCCATGGCCGAGAGCCATCTGGGTGTGCCTTGCACATTACAGAGGTTATTCTCTCGGGCATGGAAGTATACATTCCTTTCTCATATCCTTTGACTAATGCACGAAAGCCTTGGTTTAATCATGCTTGTTCTAATGCTGTCCGCAAAAGGAGAGGGCCTACAAAAGGTGCCAGAGCCAACCCACCCCTGAATCACATCTTTTATACGTTTCTGCCCGGAAGTGTGCTAAGTCTGTTCTTCTCTCTGCTAAAAATAATTTCATCCTTACTAAATGCTCTCAACTCTCTAACTCGAATTCTTCCCTCTCCTTCTGGCACCTTGCCAAAAACCTTTCTGACAACTTTACCTCATCATCCTTCCCTCCTCTTTTCTACTCTGATGGCTAAGTAGCTATTTCTTCTACTGATAAAGCAGATCTCTTCGCTCAGACTTTCTCCTCCATATCGACCTTAGACGTTTCTGGTGCTGTTCCTCCATCACTTTCCCCCTCTGACTTCCTCATGGCTGACATTAAAATTTCTTCAGTTGATGTATTTTCTGCCATCACAGGCCTCAGTACTAAAAAGGCATATGCGCCTGATGGAGTCCCGCCTGTTGTTCTCAAGAACTGTGCTTCTGTGCTTACACCCTGCTTAGGCAAACTCTTTCGCCTTTGTCTATCAACTTATACCTTTCCTTCTTGCTGGAAATTTGCTCTCATTCAGCCAGTCCCAAAGAAGGGTGACCATTCCCAACCCTCTAACTATTGTCCAATTGCTTTAACATCCTGCATGTCAAAAGTTTTGGAGTCTGTTGTTAATAGAAAAATTTTAAAGCATCTTTCTCATCACAACCTTCTTTCTGGTCGTCAGTATGGGTTCCGTCAGGGACGCTCCACAGGCAATCTGCTCACCTACCTTTCAGACTCCTGGTCATTCTCCTTTCGGGACTTTGGCGAAAGCTTTGCCATTGCACTTGACATCTCAAAGGCTTTCGATCGAGTCTGGCATAAATCTTTAATTTCCAAACTGTCCTCTTACGGTTTCTATCCCACTATCTGTGCCTTCATCGCTAGCTTCCTTTCTGGTCGCTCTATAGCCGCTGTTGTAGACGGCCATCGTTCTTCTCCTAGATCTATTAACAGTGGTGTTCCTCAGGGCTCTGTCCTATCACCAACTCTCTTCCTTTTATTCATCAATGACCTTCCAAGCTATACATCTAACCCTATCCACTCATACGCTGATGACTCCACCCTTCACCTTTCCATTCGATTCCTGCAACGCCCATCTCAGCAGTTACCTCAACATGCAAGGGATGAGGCTATGGCACACCAAATGTCTGACTTGGCTCATATCTCTAACTGGGGTAAGTATAATCTGTTTTTTAAATGCATCAAAGACACAGTTTTTGCACCTATCAACCCGACAAAATCTTCCACAGGTATACCCGCTGATGTTTAATAATATTCAGCTTAATCCTGCATCATCCTTGAACATGCTTGGGGTTTCATTTACTTGGAAATTATCTTGGAAAGATCATATTACATCTCTTGTAAAATCTGCTTCCAAGAGATTGGGTATGCTAAGCCCTCTCAGTTCCTTCTTTACCCCTGCACAACTGTTGACTCTATACAGGGGTTTTATCCGCCCCTGCGTGGAGTTCAGCTCTGTGTGGGGAGGCTCCCCACATACAGCTCTTCTCAATAGGGTGGAGTCTAGGGCTTTTTGCCTCATTAACTCTACTCCTCTTACTGACTCCCTTCAACCTCTGTCTCTTCGCTGCACTGTTGCTTATCTCTTTTCTATCGCTACTTCAATGGTCACTGCTCCTCTGAACTGTCTGCCTGCATTCCTCCATCCCTACAATGGGCGCATAGCATCCGTCTAGCAGCAAACTCTCACCCCTTTTCTGTCCAGCTCTCTAGTGCAAGAGTTAACCGTTACTCCCAGTCCTTCATTTATGCAACAGGTCAACTCTGGAACTGTCTCCCTCTGTCTGTATTTCCTGCTTCCTATGATCTCCAGTCTTTCAAACGCAGTGTGTCCAGGCATCTCGAAATGATCGGATCTTGAATTTGGCTCTCTCCTGCATTTTGCTTCTCTCTTGGAAGGAACAGTTTTGTGGGCTTGTTGCCTTTGGTTCCTTCTTCCTCAGAAAAAAAAAAAAAACTTTCTCCCTGTTCTTTTGTGAAAGAATATATTCATTATTATCATGTTAAACATTCTGCAAAGTTTACCAGCATTTCTCCTCTTTCATTCCTTTCTCCCACTCCAAGTTTTCCCGTACATTCTTCTCCATTTTTTGATTTTCCAACTTTTGCATTGAAGTCTCCCATGAGTATAGAATAGGTGGTCTTTTCCTCTTCCATAATCTGGGAGATGTCATCATAGAATGTTTCAATTTCTTCATCAGAGCTCTGAGAAGTTGGTGCATATACTTGTGTTACTTTCAGGGTATATTTTTTGCACAGTCTGATTACAACCATTGCTGCTCTGTCAGATACACTGCTGAATTTAACAATGTTGTCTGCAAGATTTCTGTTAATTAGAAATCCTACATCACTAACTCTTTCATTTTCCCTTCCTCTGTAGTAAAATAGGTGGCCACTGTCATCGAGCTGAATTACTTTTTTTTTTCTGTGGGTCGCACTAAAACCTACAATATCCCAACTAATGTTTTCCAGTTCAACCATTAAGTTATCCAGCTTGTAATCTTCAGTGAGGCTTCTTACATTGTATGCATAGATCTTCATTGATTTAAGAGTGTTTAATATCCCAGTCTCTACCTTGTCAACACAGTGCCTACTCACTTTCGGTGGCACACTGCCCTTAAGCACAGGAGGCAGTACTGTTGGACCTTTAGTAGACGATGATCCAACAGGAACGCTCTTCAATTACTTTGCAACAGAACTCATGTTTGGCTGGGAGGATTGTGGCAAATAATCTCACCTCCCTGCCATATAGTTTCAGGTGAGATGTAATTTTTCTGCCACCTTATTCGTTATATTCGGTGGAGCCCTATATATCTATAGGGGGTCCCATGGTCCGCACCGTCTAAGACGGCACCGTACCTTGTATATCTACAAGGCCTTCCCCTATCCGCCATCAGGGGATGCGTCAGGTAGTAGTGGGATCCTGCCCCTGGATATATATATATATATATATATATATATATATATATATATATATATATATATATATATATATATATATATATGCAAATTTACGTGACACCATTATAGCCACATTAATACTTATAACAAAGGAAGAAAAAAGAATAAGATAACTTCCACGGAAAGTTCAACCAATGTATAGATTTAGGAAGATAACAGACTAAACATCTATGGTAGACCAGTTGGCTCATGGTATGGTAGGTAACTCCTGTTAAAGAATGTACACTGATACGAGAATAATGAGCGTGTAGGATAAGCAAAATAATGAAGTAACTTGCTCATTGCTGCTTAGATAAAAATTCAGTTGTAGCATTCTCGTTACGGTTCTCTAGTTTGCACTCAATTTTTCCCAGCACTGTGGTGATATTTGTAATGAATTAAATGGCCATAATAATGTGTGCAGCTACAAAATACGTTTGAGTACCATTATTACTTCATGAACAATAAATATTCCTAACAGGTACTGGTTCGACATAGTTTACAGCAAATAAAAGAATCATTAACACTCTTAGGCTCCTGTACTTAGACTCATGACTAAGCTGAAAAAAATCGTCTAACTTTGACTGGAATTTCAGTTTTTTTTTTTTTTTTCCGATCATCACTATAGATGATAACGGTTTTAATATTATCAAAATCATACCATACCACACTATTAGCCAAATGTAATCGTCGAGCTTTAGCAAGAGTAGAACATTCAAGTGGCCTCGCACGTGAGAGGGTTCTTTCTTCAGCTTATTTTATTCTTACCTACAGAAGTTACAAAATAGGATACTGTATGCAGATAGTGTATAGAATAAACAAACAAATAAATACGCGCGATTTCTTTTCAGCAAAACCCCTTTAACCCCTTGTATACGATTATATAGTTTCTAGGATGTAAAGTATATAATAACCAGGCGATTTTACTCATCTTTGGAGAGATAACTCTTTCTTAGCAGATTAATGATGGCTATTGCTGATTTTTCCATCGAGGTCAGATGGTCACCTTCTCCTATCCTTTGATGAATCTTTTATTAATTTCTTGTTATGCTGAGACGGTTTTATTTAGAATTTTTTTTTAATGCGAGGAACAAGGAACCAAAGGCTAGGAGTCCACAAACAGTTTCTTTCAAGAAAAAAACAAAAACGATACAAAAGAGAGCCAAACTCAAGATCCGTTCATTTCGAGATGCCTGGACACACTGTGTTTGAAAGACCGGAGATCATAGGAAGCAGGAAATACAACAGAGGGAGACAGTTCCAGAGTTGACCTGTTGCATAAATGAAGGACTGGGAGTAACGTTTAACTCTTGGATTAGAGAATTAGACAGAAAAGGGATGAGAGTTTGTTGCTAGACGGGTGCTACGTACCCGTCGCAGAGGTGGAGGGATGCAAGCAGACAGTTCAGTGTAGCAGTGACTATTGAAGTAGCGACAGAAAAGAGATAAAGATGCAACAGTGTGGCGGAGAGACAGAGGTTGAAGGGAGACAGTAAGAAGACGAGAGTTAATGAGACGAAAAGCCTTTAACTCTACCCTATTGAGAAGAGCAGCATGTGGGGATCCTAGCACACCTAATCTCTTGGAAACAGATTTAACAAGAGATGCAATATGATCTTTCCAAGATAAGTCCCGCGTGAAATAAACCCAAAGCATGTTCAGGGATGATGCAGGATTAAGCTGAATATTATTAAACATTAGCGGGCACTCCTGTGGAAGATTTTATCGGGTTGATACATGCAAGAACTGAGTCTTTGATGCATTAAAAACAAAAAGATTATTTTTACCCCAGTCAGAGACACGAGCCAAGTCAGACATTAGGTGTGCCATAGCCTCATCCCTTGTTTGTTGAAGCAACTGCTGAGATGGACGTTGTGGGAACCAAATGGAAAGGTGAAGGGTGGAATCATCAGTGTACGAGTGGACAGGGTTAGATGTACAGCTTAGAAGGTCATTGATCAATGAAAGGAAGAGAGCTGGTGATAGGACAGAGCCCTGAGGAACACCACTGTTCATAGATCTAAAAGAAGAACGATGGCCGTCAATAACAGTGGCTATGGAACGACCAGAAAGGAGGCTACAGATGAAGGCAAAGATAGAAGGATAGAAACCGTAAGAGGGCAGTTTGGAAATTAAAGATTTATGCCAGGCTCGACCGAAAGCCTTTGAGATGTCAAGTGCAATGGCAAAGGCTTCGCCAAAGTCCCGAAAGGAGGATAACCAGGAGTCTGAAAGGTAGGTGAGAAGATCGCCAGTGGACCGTCCCTGGCGGAACCCATACTGACAATCAGAATGTAGGTTGTGATAGGAAAGATGCATTAAGATTTTTCTTTTAAGAATAGACTCGAAAACTTTTGAGATACCTGATGTTAAAGCAATTGGACGATAGTTAAAGGGTTGGGTATGGTCATCCTTCTTTGGGACTGGCTAAATGAGAGCAAACTTCCACCAAGAAGGAAAGGTAGTACAAGCTGAAAGACAAAGGCAAAAGAGTTTACCTAGGCAGGGTGTAAGCACAGAAGCACAGTTCTTGAGGACAACAGGAGGAACTCCATCAGGCCCATATGCCTTATTAGTACTGAGGCCAGTGATGGCAGAAAATACATCGGCTGAAAAAATTTTAATGTCAGCCATGAGGAAGTCAGAGTGGGGAAGTGATGGAGGAACAGCACTGGAATCATCTAAGGTTGAATTGGAGAGAAAGTCTAAGTGAAGAGATCTGCTTTATCAGTAGAAGAAATAGCTACAGAGCCATCAGAGTAGAAAAGAGATGGGAAGAATGATAAGGTAAAGTTGTTAGAAAGGTTTTTGGCAAGGTGCCAGAAGGAGAGGAAAGTATTCGAGTTGGAGAGTTGAGAGCATTTAGTACATATGAAATAATTTTTATCAGAGCGAAGAACAGACTTAGCACGATTCTGGGCAGAAGCGTAACAAAGATGTGATTCAGGGGTGGGTTGGCTCTGGTACCTTTTACAGCATTAGAACAAGCGTGATTAAACCAAGGCTTTATTGCACTTGTCAATGGATATGAGAAAGGAATATATGCTTCCACGCCCGAGAGAATAACCTCTGTAATCCGCAAGGCACACTCAAATGGCTCCCGGCCATGCAAGCAATAATCATTCCAGGGAAAATAAAAAAAGTACTGCCTGACGGCCTCTCAATCCGCAGCTCCAAAGTGCCACAGTCGACGTTTCTTTGGAGGGTCCACAGGCCGTACTGGAGCAATAGGACAGGTTAAGGTAATAAGGTTACGATCAGAGGAGCCCAATGGAGAGGAAATATTAACAGTGTAAGCAGAAGAATTAGTTGTAAGGAAAAGTTCAAGTATGCTGGAGCTCCCTCCAAGGCAGTCAGGGATATGAGTGGGGTGCTGTACAAGCTGCTCTAGGTTATTATGGAGAGAGAAGATGTAGGCTTGTTCACCAGGTGGATCAGTGAAAGGAGAGGAGAGCCAAAGGTGGTGGTGAACATTGAAATCTGCTAGAGTGGAGATTTCAGAGAAAGGAGAAATGGATAGGATGTGTTCCATCGTAGAAGTAGGATAGTCAAAGAATTTTTGATAGTCAGTAGAATTAGGGGAAAAGTAAACAGTGCAGATATATTTAGTCAGAGAATGACAGGTGAGCCAGAAGCTAGAGAGTAGAGAATTCAGAAGAATCAAGTTCAGGAACACGAGAACAAGATAAGTCATTGCATACACATACACAACAGCCACCTTTGGCTTTGAAATGAGTATAGAGAAAGTAGGAGGATAAACAAAAGGGTTTACTCTCAGATGCCTCAGACAGCAGAGTCACGGTTAAGAAGGGAAGGTAAGGTTTAGAGGAGGAGAGGTGGTGGTCAACAGAGAGAAAGTTAGAGGAAAGGCCGCGAATTTTGCAGAAATGAAGAAGTGAGTCAGACAGTGGTTGCAGGCAGCTCGTTGAGTCGTCACCGAGAGAGGGGTGGATGGTGGGGGCATTTATGCCCCCCCCCAGGGACTCCGAGTCATGGTTAATGTGTGCCATTTTTCTTTTTTAAATTTGGAAAAGGAAGTGTAGTGTGTACTGTGCACGTAGACTGGTGCTGACAGTTATAAAAACTTGTACTGGAAACCATGCTGGCCTGCTCTTTTTGTTACTGAAACACAGAGAAAGTTCAGTAAAGGGGGATGGTCAGGAACTAGTCCCGATGGCTGATGAAACAGGAGCTCCAGCTCTCCCTGTCATCAGCTTTCCATCCACCTTGGGAGTACTGCCCTGCTCGACCGGTGCTACAGTCAACTCCTCAAATCTTATAAAGATATTATGAAAATCTATTATAGTTAAGTAGTTCGTAAAGACCAAATCTAACTTCTCCAGTTTGAACAATCTCCCTGTGCCGAATAGGAAAATTTGGAGATACAAAAAAATGCACCAAGAATATCAGTCAACAGTATGAGGAGGTGAAGTTAAGTCGATTGTGTGTGTGTGTGTGTGTGTGTGTGTGTGTGTGTGTGTGTGTGTGTGTGTGTGTGTGTGTGTGTGTCACAGGGTTTTTGAGAATATAAAATATTAAAGAATAATATTCAATAATACTTGAGAACAGGACAAAGAACTGACTTGAGAAAATCAAGCAATGATTACTTTATGGCGGCTTACTTTGCTGATTCTCTAAGGACGAGAAATTATTAACTTTCTCAACAGTACACAGCAGAGACTAATTACTCACACGTGCTGTTTATTGGTACTGTTAACCTCTGGAGAAAGTGACTCCACCCCTGACAATCAATATCTAATGCTATTAATGATACACAAGTTCTTGCCGGTGCATTAACTCCTAGATGGCACAATGGATTTTAAGCTTAATACAAAAGGACTGGCCTAAGTACCAGTTATGAATAATGCAAAGCGTTATGCAAACTAGGAGCGATAAGTGAAATAAGCTTAATGTGGAGAAATAAAACACGAGTTTACATTACATTAAGCTCAAGAAAAAGAACTGTAAATTTATTAAATACAATGAAACAAATTTACGTTACATGTTTGAAAATGAATTCAAAATAACAGAGAATACACTCACTCGCTCACTCACAAGCTAAACTCTTAAGCCTAGGAAAATACGAAAGAAAATACTGGTCAGAGAGTGGGCTAAGCGGAATGGACTGGGCGTCGTTGCTGAGGAAGGACACTGCCACACACGCTGAACCTCTCGCTGATTCACGCTAGGTGGGGATTCAGGAACTTGCTGTGGGCCAATGAACCTAGTCCCACGGCGCTCTAATCATGACTAAATTCAAATTGTGAGAGAGAGGCGAGGGCGGGCCAGCCGCTATCTGGTAACATCTAATGGAAGGAGAGTGAGCGAAACACGCCCATAATAAATCACTCAGCAGAAGCGCTAATGTCGCGCACAAGGACGATCACTTATGAAACAGTGAAAAATGTTCTGAAAACACTCCCGATCGGGTGAATACGTGGCGGTTGACTGAGTGATACTTACTGGGATTCCACTAGAATTCGCGGTTTCCCACCAAAGTTCAATGTCACGAGTTTATTTAGATAGGGAATCGCGCCAACTCGTGGCAGTGTGTGTGTGTGTGTGTGTGTGTGTGTGTGTGTGTGTGTGTGTGTGTGTGTGTGTGTGTGTGTGTGTGTGTGTGTGTGTGTGTGTAATTTTTCTTAAATATCAAGAGGTTGAATCAAACGTCATTAAACACTTCAGTTCGATAGGGTTTTCTAAAATCCAGTCCTCCAAGGGAAAAAAGAATTAGGCATCAAATAAAGAAATTTAAGTGCAGGGGTCTAAGGGGGCCCTTCAACTTATGACAGTGTGATACAGGAACCTCTCTTGAAAAAGGTGTGTCTATGTGTCTCCTAGTAACGATTTCGGCGACAGGTGTTTCATTCCCTATGACTTTAACATCTTCATCCAAGCCATATCACATCTTTCCACACCGCAGCAAATCCCCCTTCCACCCGACATCAAGCTAAAGGCGTAAATTAAGATCCCTCAAGTTCCTATGATTCATTCATAGCTCAGAAGAATGTCCTATGGCGTCAGCTGCACTAACATACATGAGACTCTCTGATCATAAAAGGGTATAATTATTATCCATGCCTAACATGGTTAAACATGGTTTACGTCTCGAAATTTAGATGATACTGTGCTGTAATGTACGAACCTCCGAAATGAGCATTACTCTAGCAAAGAATGGCAGTTATCAAAAAAGCATAAACTGGTGAAAACTATGAAGCATTATTCTGTTCCTCCTAACGCCAGACAGTTTTATTCAGCGTCATGGAACCATAACAGCCTAGGAGTGTTTACAACGAAACTGCTCCCAGTAAAGGATTTTTTTTTTCCGCAGGCTACATAAAGACTAGTGCATATAAAAAATGAATAATAAATATCGCGAGGATCGCAGGAGATCGGCGAGGTATTGTTTGTTTGGTCACGCTCGATTAAATTCCTGGCCGAGATTGCTTCCCCCCCCCCCTCCTTTCCCAGAGACGCAGTTGGTGGTGCAGGAAGGCGGATATATTGGCTGCGGGAGCTCCTCATGCTTCTCATATCTTCACTGCTATACTTTTATTATTCTGTTCTAAAATTTTCGTTTCGTTCTCTGGTTTTCATTACTGTAGTCTTTCATCAGTTTTGTTCAGTGACATAACACATCCTCTTGCTTTTACTCATTTAGTTTCTAACACTTCTCTATCTTCATTGCAATACTTTCATCCTCGATGTTTTACTAGTCTCTGTCTTACACTGTTGCAGTATTCCTTCAAATTTGGTCGGTGGCATGATCTTTACTGTATTGCTCTCCTTATTCCCTCGCCCTTTGTTTCATATTCTTTTTACCTCACACTTGTAATCTTATACTTGAATTCTCATACTTTCGGTTTCTTATTCTCACTTTCACTTTTATTCTGTTACTTCCAAGCATTATCAATCACCACCTCATTATCACACACATCTCCTATTCTATAACACTCCCTTCTCTCCTGAGACGTAGTAAGTCAAGATGAATGTGGATATGTTGGCCGGGGAAGATCCACAGGCTTCTTTTAACATCATTTTAAATCCCTTTCACACATGTTCTCTGTCACTCAGTTATATTCACTTGATTCAACTTTTGTTCTCATGTTTTACCGCATTTTTTGTTACTTTCTACCCCTCCGGTTTTTGTCTTTTGTTTTCTCACATCCAGTTTTCTATTTTCGTTCTACTAGTTTGATCTCAATCTTCAAGCCTTTCATTCTCACAGTTTGGCTGTTTTGTTCTGTTACACCGTCTTTTCTCACTCTGATTATCACAATTTTGTTCTACTTCTCTCTTCTTTCTCTCAGTTACACTCTTTTCCTCTCTCATCGTCCACACCTTAAAACACTTCTTGTCCATTCCACTCTTTGTATTCTCTTCTTTCCAGTTTTTCTTCCCTTTCTCTGTTTATTATTCTTTTTTTCTCTCGCTTCTGCAGAGACGCTGATGGTGGCGGGGAGGACAGATAAATTGGCTGGTGGCGCTCCCAACCCTTAACTTAATCCAATCTTTTGTTCTCTTGATTTCATCCTCTCTCTCTCTCTCTCTCTCTCTCTCTCTCTCTCTCTCTCTCTCTCCTGCTTTCACTCTTGTTTACCTTCACCCAATCTGTCGGTATTTTTTTTTTTTATCCCGCTTTCACTCCCATCTTTCGACTTACATTTTTACTCTTAGTCTCTCAGTGTCCCGACTACATTTTGTCATTTCTGCACATTTCACTGTATTGTTCTCTCACTTTCACTTTCCTTCTTTTCCTACCACAGACCAAGTTGGTAGTGCAAGTAAGCGGGTGTAATTGAACGTTACTCCTCACGCTTCTTTTACGTCCGCTTTCACCCTCTCTGTTCCCTCTTCACTTGTTCCTTCTCGTTGTTTTTTTCTCTTTCGTTTCTTCTGTCTTTTCCATTTGTTTTCTTGCTTAATCTGTTTCCTTCTCTCGCTTTCACGTTTCTTACCTTCGCTTCAACTCTTCTTTTTCGTTGTTTTTTTTTCTCTCTCTTCTCGATTCCAATCTCTCTCTCTCTCTCTCTCTCTCTCTCTCTCTCTCTCTCTCTCTCTCTCCTGAGATATTGGTTAAGGGAAGTCTTCTTGCTCATCTTTAATCCAGTGTGATACCCTATAACTATTTTTTTATGTATATTTCACTTATATTCATATTCCATTATTGTTTCGCGTATTCATTTATTCTGTTGTTTAAACTTTTATTTCTCCATTCAATCTTTACTTACCCTACTACCCTCTTAACATTATCACACGCTCATTTTCACTGACTTCCACTTTCTTACTCTCCGACTTTCTTACTCTCTCACTTCCACTTTTTTATTCTTTCACTTCCATTCTTGTAGTCCCCTCAACCTTCTTATTTTCTCATTTCCACTGTCTTTTCCTCTTTAACTCTCTTATTCTCTCTCTTTTCCATGTTCCTACTCTATTTCTTTCACTCTTTCTTTTTCATACTTTCACTCACAGTCTCTCATAACTGCACTCTTGTTTCCTTCCTTTCACTTTCCATTCTCTCATTTCCACACTTATTATTTTTTTTTGTTTACTTTCACTCTCTTATTCACGTACTTCCAATGTTGTTATCACACTTTCAGCCTCATGTTCAACTGCTTACGTTCCCTTATTCAATCGTTTCCACTCCCACATCTCGTTCTTTCACTCTTATTCCCTCACGTTCACCATCTTATTCTCTTGCTTTCATGCCTTTATTCTCCCGCTCTTACTTATTCTCTTATTTACACCCCTTAGTCTCTCTCTCAGTCTTATTCTCTCACTTTCACTCTCTTATTCTCACTTTTACTCTCTTAATCTCTCACTTTCACTCTCTGAATCTCTTATTGTCTGTCTTATTATCTTACTTTCATTCTTTAATTCTTCTATTTCCATTGTTATTGTCACACTTTCACTCTTATTCTCTCACTTTCCCTTCTTTATTCCCTCACGTTCACTCTTGTTCACTGTCTTACTCTGTATTGTCCCAAGAGACGTAGTTCTTGGTAGAGGAAGGCAGATGTAAGAGGCAGGCAGTCAGGCTTCTCTCACTCTCACTCTTCTTTTACACTTATATTTTCTTTCACTCTTGTTCTCCTGATTCAGTTCTTGTTCTCACGAGTTCTCTGTTCTTGGTTCTTGTTCTCCCGAGTTCGCTGTTCTTTTGTGTGTGTGTGTGTGTGTGTGTGTCGGCTTTTCTGTTCCCCTGTTTCATCATTTCTTCTCTCGCTTTCACTCGTCTGTTCTTTTAATTTTGCTACTTTGTTTTAAGGTTTCCATTCTCGAACTTGCACGGTTTCCCTTTCCTTGTCCACTCTCCGTAACTGCTTTTTACTTTCACTCTTTTCTACCCTCTAATTTTACTCTTTTCAGACTTTTTGCTCCAACATTCTCTCTCTCTCTCTCTCTCTCTCTCTCTCTCCATCCACCCTAGAGATATTGGCTGTGGGGAGGCATCTTCACGCTTCTCTTAATTTTCGCACTGAAACTCTGACGTTTTCCGATTTATATTTCACTTTTTTTTTTTTGCATCATTCATTTATATCTTTGTGTCTACGTCTGTTTTGCTCATTGCTTTTGTTGTAGCCAATTCAATTTCTTTTCCTTTTTACTGATATCTTTCACATTCTTCTCTCTCACTAATTTTCTCATTTCCATTTTCTGATTTTCTTTACTTTCCCTCTTATGTTCTTACTTCCAGTCTTATTGTCTTATTTCCACTTTTTTTTTTCTTCCACTCTTATTTTCTGATTTTCACCCTTATTTTCTTGCTTCCACTCATTTTCTTACCTCCACTCTTATTTTCTCACTTTCTTATTTTCTTATTTCCATACTTATCTATTCTTTCCACTCGTATTTTCTTAATTTCACACTTATTTTCTTGCTTCCACTCATATTTTCCTACATCCACTCTTACTTTCTTACGTCCACTCTTTTTTCTTGTTTCCATTCTTTTGTTCTATCTTACGCTCTTATTTTCTTCTGCCACTCTTATTTTCTGACTTTCACTCTTATTTTCATACTTCAAATCTCATTTTCTTACTTCCATTCTTGTTTTCATGCTTCCACCCTTATATTCTTGCTTCCACTCTTATTTTCACTACCAGGCCCATATACACTAACAAACACCCACAACTCATGCTCATATTTCGCTCTCATTTTCTTGCTTCCACTCTTATTTTCTTACTTCCACTCTTATTTTCTTACTTCCACTCTTATTCTCTTACTTCCACTCTTATTCTCTTGCTTCCACTTATTTTCTTACTTCCACTCATGTTTTCTTGGTTCCACTTACTTTCTTGCTTCCACTCCTATTTTTTTGCTTCCTCTCTTATTTTCTTACGTCCACTCTTATTCTCTAACTTCAACTTTCTTATAATGTTACCCCCACTTACTTATTCTCTAACTTCCTCACACATTATCTTTCTCTTCATTCCTTCCTTTCAGATTCATATTTTCTCACTTCCACTCAGTTGTTCTGGTTCCTTTTGCCTTATTCCCTCACGTCGGCCTCTTATGCTCTTCCTTTCACTTTCTTATTTTCTCACATTCACTCTCTTCCTCACTCTCTTGCTCTCTTTTGCCCCCAGAGATGTGATTGATGGTGCAAGGAGGCGGATTCACTGAGTCAGGCTTCTCTCATTTTAGTTCCTCTGTTTTTCACACATTCATTGTCTTTCAGACTTGTTACTCTGTGTTTTTTCTTCATTAGCTTCCATTTTTCTGTTCTCTGACTTGTTACTTTATTTCCCTCTACATCAGTCTTCTGTTCTTTTCTGTTTTACTTCTGTGTGTTCTTTTTTTCCATTTTTGCTTTTATTCTCGGATTTCTACTCTTCTGTCCTATTCTACTCCCTTGAACTGCCTCTCACTTTCACTGTTTTCTTCTGTCTGTTGTTTTATTGTAATATGTCCATTCTATTAATTTTAGTCTTCTTCCAACCTCTCTCTCTCTCTCTCTCTCTCTCTCTCTCTCTCTCTCTCTCTCTCTCAAAACGTGCATCTACATAACCTAGCAGGATAAGACACTAAAGTATATCTTATTTCCAGCAGGTTCTTTATTCAGTCAAGACACGAGGTTAACAAGGAATTTAAGCACAAGATTTTTCGTGCCAATTCGTCATATTGCACATGTAACATTCCTAACTCCATAAAAACTGAGAACGTAACAGGACAGAAGAAATTAACATTATCAGCTACGTGGTAATAATACACACTAATACAGATTACATCCCATAAGATAACGTAGTGCCTGTATGGTGAACGGTAGGTGAAGAATATGCGACACAAATGAAAGATTGTTCCTGACTATTTATTCCCCTGATGAAGCTTTACGGCGAACCTAGTCAGAAGTAAACTTTGATTCTGTCTTGTATATACTTCATCCACCATTAACAAACCTGTTACGATGCAATATTTTGCCCATATAAACTAATGTACATGATTGTCATACTGTACATGAGAGTGGTCCATGGTAATATACTGAAAATTCACATAGCGTATATTGTTTTAGACACAAGTTACCCTGACTCCAATTCGCTGCCTTAGTAACATGTAAAATATATATATATATATATATATATATATATATATATATATATATATATATATATATATATATATATATATATATATATATATATATATATATATATGAAGCCGATTTGACGACGTTTAGAGGTCGCTCTAAACATGAGCTTTTAAGAGGGTGTCCTGGAAGGGTCTAGACGGTTAGCAACTGTTCTAGAACATTCTGGAATGTTCTAGAAAGTTCTAGACGGTTCGAGAAAATTATGGAATGTTCAAGAGGGGTTGGCCATGAGTCTATAAATACCAGCAAGCGGCCTCGCCGAGCAGTCGGCTGGTTGTGCAATGTGCAATCGTGCATATTGCGCTGCTTACTCGTAAAAACAAACTGTGTGTGTGTGTGTGTGTGTGTGTGTGTGTGTGTGTGTGTGTGTGTGTGTGTGTGTGTGTGTGTGTGTGTGTGTGTGTGTGTGTGTTTGAAGTGTAGTGTTTTATACAGCCTACTTTGCATGTTCCTCTGTTTCAAGTTGAGTTTCTTTTTGCAGGTGATATGGCTACAGTCAATACACGAAGCGGTGCTTCTGTCTGGTTGATCGGTCACCCTGAAGAGACGATCACTGGTTGTCAACTACCATCTTAGGGTCAAGTGTTCAGGCATTTCTTTTACAACCATGTAATCCTGAAGAAAACCAACTCTGTCAGTGTGTCTGCAGTGACTGACACTTTTCTTTGTTTTGGGGGTTCAGCTAATGTTCCGACCCCGACCGTCTACTGCTGCAAGAAGAAACTTCTGAGACTAGTCAAGCAGTATGAAACGCTGAAGAAAAATCGACTGAAAGACTCATAGTCATGTCAAAAGAAGGAAGACATCTTTTTGGAGACCTTGAGAAACTGTTTGACATCTCCAAGCAAGATGCCTGGATGCAGATAAAAAACGAGGATGACTGGGCTTTCCTAATCTGTCAGCAGGAAGATTGCATGCAATCAACAATGGCAGTTGGCCAGCTGCTCCAAAAATCCTGTGAGGTAAAACGCTGGCAAATGGAGACAGAGGAGAAGAGAAGGAAAAATTTGATAGACAGGGAAGCTATGGCTCTGACAGGCGAGTCATCAAAGAATGATTCCCTCTCTTCTTCTTCATCATTGGAAGTAGAAGACATACCTGATCAGGGCTTAATTTAAGCTTACTGTTCAGGATGGACGTGCAATGCGTGGTGCCGGTCTGTTTGTTGCGCTCAGTTATGTCAAGTAGGCTACTGGAACGATGCAATGATGATTGCCAAATATGATCCCCAAACGACCTTGACTTCATCTGGTAAATTACCAATATGCTGGGAATCGAACCAGGGACTCTCAGGTGAGAGCCAGGCAGCATACCACTACACCACGACCAGGTAAAAGTTAACTCACGTTGTCACAATCTTGTAACCAACGTCCCTCCGCCCCCACTGTGGGCATCAAGAGGATGAGTTAACCCCCTGGCACTCGGCCAAGTAGATGCTTTTAATCTATCCCAAGCACTTACGGCAAGTCAGAATGAAGAGGATGCTTGGGACAGATTAAAATCATCTACTTGCCCGAATGCCAGGGGGTTAACTCATCCTCTTGATGCCCACAGTGGGGGCGGAGGGACGTTGGTTACAAGATTGTGACAACGTGAGTTAACTTTTACCTGGTCGTGGTGTACGAGTAGTGGTATGCTGCCTGGCTCTCACCTGAGAGTCCCTGGTTCGATTCTCAGCATATTGGTAATTTACCAGATGATTTTTCCTGTGTACAGTACAAGTTTCCCTCTTCATTCTTGACCTTGACTTCATTGGCCATCTCCAGAGTGGCCTGCCTGAGGGAAGCCTCGCCAAGACAGCTCTTGCAACTTGAAGGCGGCATCTCTGGCACGTTTTGGAGATGATCGGCTTGCCCTTTTTCGATGAATGAATCGAATTCTCAAAGAAGAATGCTGTGATTCAGAACCTTGAACACTCTCTAAAGAAAAAAAAAAACTCTGAAGTGACTTGAAGGTAAGAACTTTTCTCCTCAGCAGCCACTGAATGAGTTCGTGACAGCCAAACCCATTAACATTTTTGGAGCCCTCCTTCCAAATGGAGATGAAAAACCTGACCGACTTTTACAAAAGGTACCCCAGGAATGGGATGAAGACCCCATCTATAAACGGTTCAAAGTGGCCTGTGATAAAATGACGGTTGTCAATGACTGTGCTGAAAGAGCAATTTCTCTTGTGACAAAATTCAGTTCGACCCTAACGAAGGACGAGCGACAGAAACAGAACGTCCTGACCGTCGTGAGTCAGCATCGGCATAACATTCCGTTCTATTTGAAGAAGTCTTTCATTGAACAGCATTGTCATTGAAAAAAAGAGGGTTTACTGTGCTGAAATGATTTTCTAAGTATGTGCTTAGTGTTTATTTTAACATTAGTGACAAAAACTTATGTTGTTACATTAATGTTCACGTCGTCTATGGAGTGCAAGAATGTGACGGGAACAAAAAGTGAAAACCGTAGCGACCTCTAAATATTAAGCTAGAGAATTGAAATTTTACAGGTTCGTTTGATTAATAAAAGGATGCAACTTGCGTTTCTCATGCTGTCCTTTTTTTTTTTTTTTTGCTACTGTACATGCCATATACCTCCTTTAACAAAACTGAGAAAAGAACTTGACAAAAGGCATAATAAATGTAAGCTAATAATGTACCACTGAGTAAGGTTATCCCAACTACGGTAATATGGAAACTACCCTAAACTAATTTCAGCAAATGTCCTGCGTCACACACACACACACACACACACACACACACACATGTACACGGACACACACACACACACACACACACACACACACACACACACACACACACACGCACATACACACACAGGTACAGGCAAACAGGCAGTCAAACAGACAGACAGACGCAGACAGACAGACAGACAGACAGAAAGACAGACAGAGACAGATAGAAAGAAAGACAGACAGACAGGTAGACACAGTCAGACAGATAGACAGCCAGAAAGACAGACAGACAGACAGACAGACTGGTTGACAAAGACAGACAGACACCGACAGACATACAGACAAACACAGACGGACAGACTGACAGACAGACACAGACGGACAGACAAACAGACAGACACAAACAGACGGACACAGACAGACACATACAGACGGACAGACAGACAGACATGCACAGACAGACAGACAAACAGACAGACACAGACAAACAGACAGACACAGACAGACGGAGAGACAGACAGACAGACAGATAGACAGACAGACAAATAGATACAGACAGATGGCCAGACAGAGACAGACAGAGACATACAGACAGACAGACAGACAAAGAATGACGGACAGAGACAGAGAGACACAGCCAGATAGATAGACAGACACAGACAGTCAAACGCGCACACAGATACAGACAGACAGACATAGGCACACACACACACACACACACACACACACACACACACACACACACACACACACACACACACACACACACACAACACAATGATAAGGGTTACCGAACAGTCAAACTAAGCAGCTCTGATCCATTTTAGAAAAAAAAAAACTTCATGGAAGAACTGACAGGAAGGGAAGTACGAATATATCTGAATCTGTTAGCACACACAATTCAAGATTAAGCTCACAGGGCAAGACCAATGATTGATCTGTGTATGTCTGAGTGTGAGCAAGAGAGTTTTATTTCAAAATGGCTAAACTTGTTAGAAAGGTTGACGATTATCCAGTTTAGACAAAACCTTGTATGCGGGATGAGAGTAATGCAGTGGCGAAGAGACATGATTTTGAGATGAATCCGTCCAAGGGCAACGACACAAGGCAATACCAAATGGTCGACTCAGTAATTCAGTTTTGAATCGATTTACAGCGAACTTGGTGGAAGTCCTGGGGGTCAGGCACGCAGGAAGAGATTCTGTTTTGAGAAAAGCGGGTCAGTCCTAAATGTAACTGGACAATGTCAACTCCCGCGGGTGTTGTGTGTGTGTGTGTGTGAACAAAAGTTTATATTCAGTTTTAACCAAGCGTGGTAGAAGGGTTGAGGGTCAGCTAAGTGATGACTTATCATTTAGAGTAATAAGTCGATGGTCAAGGTCTATGAGTTAAGTTAGAGTTTGACCTAACAAAGTCAACTAAAGTTTTTTTCATCAGATTTGCACCAAAATACGTGGTCTTTTGGACGGTAAGGAAAGAAGATGGAAATTGATTTTTAAAAAGATCAGAAGTCAATGTCAAAGGGCGTATGTAAAATTTAGTCCCGCATGCCTGTATGTGATAAAAATAACTGAAAGAGTTTGATGTGATAAAAAATGATGGACGGTTTCAGGATCAGCAGAACGGCTGACTTTGTTCCTCATTCTTTTATTGCATCTTATTCTGAGAACAAAACAAAATATTCAGCCCTTACTCATTTTGGTGGAAGCGGTTGTTGCATTCTATGGATATTCCTGCTTGATCGATTTGGATCATATTTGGTTGAGTGGTGCGAGGTTAGACAATGAAGATATTATTCAGTTATCACAATATCCGATTGAAGGTAAAGGTCACAGGCGCGCATGCTGTCCCCTGTGTTTCTTATTAATCATTGATTAATTCTCATTATTCCATTCCTGTCTCTCTCTTAGTGCATTTACCCATTCATTTTCACTCCCTTCTTCCCTTGTCTCACACTTTCACATTCACCTTTCTTTCCTCCCGTTCACACTTCTCACGCTCCTCACCTTCACATTCATCCTCTTTCTCACTCCACTCTAGGCGTCACTCTCTTCTTGTCTAGTCTCTCAGTTCCACGCTCTTCTTCTTTAGCCTCTCACTTTCACTTTTTTTTTCTTTAGCCCCTCGCTTTCTCTCTCTTTCTAGTCACTAGCTCTCGCTCGTTCTTTTGTTTGTAGCTTTCACTCTCTTATTCTCCTGCCTCTACCTCTGACTCTTTCCTCTCTTGTCTCAATTTACCTTTCTCTCGCTTTTTGCTTTCACGCAATTTTCACCGCTTGCTTTCATTCTTCCGTCGTTCCTCCCTTTCACTCTCTTCACTCAATTTTCACTTTTATGCTTCTCTCCTGTCGTCTCCAGCATCTCGCATTCACTTTCTCTTCTCCCGCGTCGCGCTTCCACGGTATTGCTTTCTCTCTTTTTGTTTACCATTTTCAGTCTTTCCTTCTCTTTTCGTACTCTTACTTTATTCCACTCTTTTCGTCATTCATTTTCTCTTTCTAACTCTGCCTTCCACTCTCGTATTCTCTTTGTTAGTTTCTTGTCTTCTCACGTTTGACCTTTCTCTCTCTCTCTCTCTCTCTCTCTCTCTCTTTCTCTCTCTCTCTCTCTCTCTCTCTCTCTCTCTCTCTCACACACACACACACACACACACACACACACACACGCACACAAATATACATACGCGCATCCATTCATTTGAACGTTTGGAAATACAAGGGTTTGACAAAGCATTCATTTAACCCTTGAGTAAGGTTTTGAGTGAAGTTAAGAAGTCACTGCATGATAGTATTGTGATCCCTACCCTGATGTATGGAAGCGAGGCGTGGACCTTGCAAGAGGGGAACAAGTCAAGAGTGAGAGCAGTGGAAATGAGCTACTTGAGAGGAGCATGTGGAGTGGCGTGGAGGGACAGGTTGACGAATGAAGAAGTGAAGGAACGTTGTGGGGTGGATGTGGACGTGGCTGAGAAGATAAGAAGAAATACACTGAGGTGGTTTGGACATGTGGAGAGAATGGAGAATGAAAGACTGACTAAGAGCGTGTATGTAGGTGAGGTGGAGGGAGGGAGAGGGAGGGGTAGACCGAGGATGAGGTGGAGGGATAGAATTGAGAGGTATATGAGGGAGGGGGGTGAGTTGGGGAGAGGGTAGCCAAATGGTGGGTGACAGAGCGACTAGGAGGCGTTTTGTCTGCGGCCACCCTTTGAGGGATTAGGGCGTCGGGCTATAGATAGATAGATAGACTGAGTAGGGTTCATTGCTAGTTTGAATGTTCTGAACTTAACATGACTGAAGTGACTAAAGCTCCTTCAAGTTAAATGGGCAAACCTCTTTAGTCATAGTACGTAATCTTTATTTTTGCTACTTCCAGGCGATTTGATTCAGCTTAAGGGAGAGTTTTCAGCATGAGGGCTAGGGTTTGATTTGGCCTAATAACTCTTCCCTACCCATGCGCTCTGGTGACATGTGGTGACGACCATTATCCACACACTTGACGTATTGCTACGTATTTCTTCCTCACCTTTATCATTCTGTCTCTGTGTCTGCCCTCTTCTCTTCCTGCTTCTCCTTTTCTTTCCTGTCTCTTTATTTTTTATTACTCTTCTTTCCACTTTAGGTGGCTCTGCACTGAGTTACAAGCATGACGGTTTCCTGTAGCCCAGGCAACTATTTACAACGCTGGTTGGTAATCATATAACCAGATAATGGGGCCAGCTTTGTTATCTCCGCAATCTGGGTGGGGAGATGCAAATGTTCATCCAGCAACCAAACCTACACACTTATCCCTTCCCCTCTGTAGCGAGACGCTGTCAACTGCAAGAGGAATCGGTTCACTACACGGGACGTCCTTGCAGGGGCGGTTGCTTATCTGCGGTTAAAGGGTCTGCCCAACCAGACAGACCGAGGTTAACAACTCTTTTGTTCTTTGTAAAATAAAATAATCTTTTAGTTGCAAGAATAAATATATAAGTTATGTCATTCAACACAAGGTTAAGACCTTCTTTTGTTGTTGATATAGCACACGAGAATCTGTGAATTTGAACCCCATAAGTGGCGGGGTTGATCCCTAAAAATGATGGACAATCATCCATTCACTTGATGCAATGCATTCTACTTCTTCGCCTTTGCCACTCTTTTTCTCTGTCTACCCTTTTCTCTTTCGTTTCTCCCATCCTTCCTATCATTTTATTTCTCCTCTTATCACTTTAGGTGGCAACTGACTGAAAGTAATGCCAAATGATTTCTTGTTACCCAGAGAGCCATTTACAATACTGGATGGTAACCACATAACCACCTAATGTGGTGATATGGACCCTTCTATGGCGCCGCTATTAAGTGAGTGGAGTGACGTAAATGCTGCGTCAGTCCGGGAGCCACACCTCCACACTTTCTCACGCTTCGTTGTGGGGAAGCGATATCTGTCGCAAGGAAGCATCGGCTCACTACACAGGACCGCCCTGTGGGAACGGTTGCTTGCCTTCGATTGTTGGTTTGCTCGGCCAGACAGACGGGTTACTTAACAAGAAGAATGCCAACAGATTTTTGTTTTCCCAGTTTAGGGTAGACGTCTGAGGGTAAAGGAGTCAATGAATGCTGTATCTCATCTTTCCTGCTCGAAAAAAAAGAAAAAAATATCCAAATATGAACAGTACACTTGAAGAAAAAACAATAAAATAATAGACTTCATGTTAGGAAAGTGCTTCACGCCATTACTTTCCATGTGACTTTTCAGCTTTTCGGGTAATCTTCAGACTACTGTATTTAATTTGGATTTGGAAAAATGTCCAAGAGTGCGGTGGTTAATGAAGGCTATACCTTATCCCTTCAGATCGAAGTCTCATGATTTTGAATGAAATCGTTTGCGGATGAGAAAAACTGACGTACTAGAGAAGGGATAGATATATCACTACCCGAGGTAAGGTCTCATCTTCAATAAATCACCAAGTTACAAAGGACGAAAATATATTGACTTTACATCACCTCCAGGGATTTTTTAAATTTTAATTTATATTAGATTATGAAAGTCATTTCGAACTGAAACTGCTGGAAACTTACTTAATTATTCTTTACATAATACAGCTTTAAAAAATTGGCTGTTGGTAAAGTGCTAAAATGAATATGAGATCATCCAGCTGAAGAGACTAAAACGAAATGCTAAGGCTTGTTGGTGACTAGCTGGAAAATAATTCAGTCGATATGACTGCTCTAGCGAGGTAACACCGTAACTTTCAAAATGATAAAAAGCTAAATATTCTGAGAAAGAACGAAAAAAAAAAACTGCTGCACGAGAGATTGCTAGATAGATTGAGAGAGAGAGAGAGAGAGAGAGAGAGAGAGAGAGAGAGAGAGAGAGAATCACAAATCTGCAGACTTTCGCAAGCGAGACAGCTCACCTTTAACTCCTTCGGTAAGAGAAGTTGCTTTTCCTATCATTTTATTACTAATCAAGCTTCATTCTGCTTAAGTGACACCTGTCTCAGAGCTGTCAGTTATTGTTGCCTATATAATTCCTTCTCAGGCTCAGCAGTTAGTCTCCAGATATCTTTTTATCAGCCTATCCACATAACTGAAAACATTTTTCTCCATTTCTTCTTAGAGGATTTTATTATCCAATGTCCTTAACTCTTGGAAGGCTGAGAGGCAAACAATTAATGATAAGACAATATCCTTGACGAGAGGTACTATGTAATAATGACATTAATATCTTCATTTCACATCTTTCCTATCTTACACCATGATGTGGATTAACTATTCATTGATGCAGTTGACGAATGTATTTCTATCTTAACGTGATACTCTACTCATTTACGTAAGGTATCAATTATAAACACATGTTCTCAATAAGCTTTTCAGATGGTTCTTTGTCCAGCTATAGATATATTTCATGAAGACTGTTCTCGTTGGCTTATTTTTACTTTTTTTTTTTTTTTTTGCTCCATTGCTCGATGAATGTTTGAAGTGAACCACTGCTGCACACAAACCCACAAATCTACTTGTTTACAAGGTGTATTGTCCGTGGATATTTCCACCTCCCACCACCTTCCCAGCCTTTCTCCAAAGTCTACTAATCCTCGGTAACTGTCGGTTCACTTTCCCTCAGGGCGCAGGGCGGCGTGGCTCGTGTGAGACGTCAGTCGGCTTAAGTAACAGAAAATGTATAAAAGAGCAGACTCAAATTAAACATTTATAATAAAGGAAAACGAAGAAGGGGAATAAGTGCGGACTCGTTTAACCCTATAACATAGAAGTAGGTTCCCTCACATCTCTACTCCTTCTCTCACACATTTCAGTCCCTTCCCTCATTTCGGACTGAAAATGTGTCATGATGTGGAGAGTGCAGCATACATCCACTCACCACCACGGACAGGCATCAACTGAACTTGGGTTTCGTGCCAGCTGCGTCACTCCGATGCCCTACCCCCTGTGCCTGCTTGGACCCGTTTTAGATGGAAGTGATCCGACTTTGTATTAGTAGACTTAGCCTTTCTCGTCCAGTCATCGTCATTAAAACCCTCGCTCTTCTCCCCCTCCCCCCCGCCTACCATACTGAACGTTTGTGAGACTATTACTATAACGTACTGAGCACATTCTGATGCTGCCACAGCGGCCTTTCACACAAAGTTCATATTTACTGGATACATTTGTCCATTTCTGTGGAATTTCTAGACACGAATTTCTTAATCGGCCATCGCAAGTCAAAAATTAAGTAGAAATTAACCAAATCTGATGGGGTTGAACACCAAATATAAAAGAATTCACGATATGCCAACCACTCGAAAATTAACTTCAGGTACTCACTGCTTAAGCACAGAATCACCCTGCTCGTCGGAACACACTCAACCACTGGAAAAAATATAGAAAAACAATAATTATAACTATACCAGGATACCATGAGAATAGGATAATTTTTTATCATGCGCGCATGAAGGGAGCACGAAGCGTGCTCTGTGTGTGTGTGTGTGTGTGTGTGTGTGTGAACAATATAACTTTTTCCCGATTAAAAAAAAAAATGTGAATATGTTGAGGGCCATGCTAGGAAAAAGAATATACTTTGGAGAACAATAGGTCAACTCAATCAGTTTTTAGTCGATTTAGTTCAAAATTGTTGGACGTGTTCCGGATAAAGAAGGAAGAAGGAAATAGATTTTGAGTACAACCAGTGAAAAGTCAAGGTCACAGAGTAAGGCCAAATATTTTGGTCGTTTGACAAGATTAACTTTAACCGTTTTGATCCGATTTAGACCAAACATGGAAAAAATGTCTGATAGGCAAAGACGAAGTGATTCGATTCTGAGAATGATCACTCAAAGAAAGGATCATAATATAGGTTCAATGTTCGACCTTTGTTTCTCTGTGTGTGTGAAAACAAAAACTGCAGCACTAATGCTCTGACCTAAACTAAAACTGATTGAGGATCTAATGGTTACAACCTCGATCAATGCCGGTTTAGTAAAGAGAGGCAGATTTTGGTTTAGCAATGAAGTATTGGACGAATGGAATATGCTACCAAGTGGAGTAGTAGCTGCCCCTTTCACTGAGAGTTTCAAAAATAGGTTAGGTGAGCATATGACAGTAAGGGTTGAATAAAAAAAAACTAATTACCTGCACTACTTCGTTCTTTTTCCTTTTCGGGTTTTAATAGGATAGTCCTTCTTCTCTCCTCTGGCGGTTTCCTTTGACATTTCCACGTCAGGTTTTCTGTACTGTTTTTATTTTCACTTTTTCCTCCTAGTTTCCGCCGGAGGATTTGGTGAGCGTGGGAGAGCCGTCTTCTTTGTTACTTTTGTTTTATTCCGGTATTTTGGCCACTTTCTCACGAGCTGCCTCGCATGGGCTACCTGGCCTACTGCAGTTATCTCCTCTTCTTATGTTTTTATTTAGCTCAGATCAGCTACGTGGTTAAGCTATAGGTCGAGGTCAAGTTAACATGGCAAGGTCAACTTTAAGTTTTCATCCAGTTTACACAACATTTAGTGGAAACCACTGTGGTACGGCAAGGATGGAGTGTTTTGATTTAATATCGATCAGCCTAAGTTCATAATACTGTGCTATTTTTGAGACTACAGTATCAATCAGTTTACTGTTGGATATACAGAAAAAAAAAATCGTCAGTTTAGGTTGTTTTTTGTCACTCAAAAACGTAACACAAAATAGATTTTAGTGGTATCAAAAAGACCCCGAGTATGGTTAAAATCGGATCAAAACTTAATAAATTTGCCAACAAGCACACACACACACACACACACACACGGGTCGAGCTTTGGCCTTGCCATATGGCCTTGACCTTCGGCTGTTTGCTCTCAAACTTATATACCGTCATTCTTGCCTTCCCCTCGACTCTTCCATGGTATTTGGCCGATACTGATTAAAAAGTGTATAAGCTAACTTTCTCATATAGCCCTGACTTTTGACCAATTGTTTAAAACAAACAGGTTTACTCCTTGACTGACTTTTAACACTTCCACTAAGTTTGGTTAAAATCGAAGGTCTGCTCGTCTGACCATCAACGCTTATTAAAAATATATATATTCGTAAATTCGAAAAACAAACATTGTATATATCCGTACTTAACACTCCTTAAAAGTAAGCATATGCATATACATAATACTTAACAGAATGCTACAGTGGATCAACGCACATTGCTGAAAAGTTTATGAAAAGGTGACAGATGCTACTTGGGTGACCTCAAAAGGTCGCCAACACATTGTTGAAATGAGCCCAAGAGCTCAAAACTGAACACGATGTAGCATCATTACCATGTTATTGCAGAAACTATTAAAGGTACAATGGACCTAGCACATCGCTGGAAAACTTACGAAGTTTAAGGTGTTCCTTTAGCGACTTCCACAAAACTCGTTATCATACAACTAAATAGGCCACAAAACGCCTAACTAAGGACAACCGAATCAGAAACTGTTGTCTTGAAAACTCTTGAAACTACACCAGACTTACATACATCTCTGGAAAGCTCATAGGAATTTTATAGGCTACAACCATAGAAAACTAACCCTACATTTTAGTAACACATTCACTAACCCCGGGTGTCTCTCACCCGAAACTGGAAAATTGGAAAAAAATACTAAATACAGTGCTTTAATAAACTAATTGTAGATGAATGAACTTTTGGCTTTGTACTTTGAGTTAACATTACAAAGAACTGAAAATCATATCACTTTGTTATGGAAAATGAGTAATGAAAACAGTGACTAAAAGCAGGGAAATTTTGGCTAGTTTCACGAAAAAAAAACACGCATACAAAAAAATTCATCATATGTCTTTTGAAAACCTCCCACGTCCCCTCAGGTCCTTTGGGCCACAACTGAAGGGGTTTTCATTCCCCTGCTGCTGTGGTAAAAACCCGATGTTCACTTTGCTGTTCGACCTTTGCATGCCCAAACCAAGGCTACAGCAGAGACCCACGTGCAGAGAGCGACGGTGTATCCTGCCTCTACCATAACTGACTGCCAAATGAAGCTACTGGAGGACTGGTAACCCCAGGAGCATGGGAACCACACACAGTGACAATGACGTCTTGTGAGTCGGGTGGGGATCACCCGGGGTTAGAGTTCTAGGGTTAAGTGTGTTTTTAAAAATTCGCCATCATACTGCTGACCTCCCCCCCCCCCCAAGAAAAAGAAGGACAAATTAAATGCCAAAACTGTATTATTTCGAAAATTATTAACGTTAAGTAGACCAATGAAAGTAAATTGAAACCTTGTGGAACAACAGAAGCTGTTACTTCTTTTTTTTTTTTCTGAAAATTCGCCTACATACTGCTTAAAAAGAGTCAAAAAGTGCCAAACCGAGCAAAATAACTGAGTCAATCTTGTCTGACCCACCATGCTTTAGCAGGAGAGACCAAAGGTCATAAACTGACAGCACTCACTGACTGAAGTATAAGTACTTTCAAGCATTCAAGTAAGATGACAAACGACTTTTTTGAGTGAAAATAGCAAAATTAGCAAGCCAGCTCCTTTGAACACGTTCCTAACTTTCTACTGTGAGCGCTAAATACTGTACTTCATTACATCATGTGGACGATACCCCCGACAATGTAACTCTTTCTCAAAGTGTGTATATGGGGGTGGTAGGTTGAACAAAACAGCAAACAGCTGTTATTCAGTTTTAGCCAAACTTGCTGGGAATATTCACGGTCAGCCAACTGACTGTCCTATTATTTTTTAAGTCTGTATAGCTCAAAGGTCAATGTAAACCTAAACAGGTATCGTCGAATTTGCACTCAGACTTTGATAGCAGCTTGAGAGAAAAAGAAGAGAGAAAGGATTTTACTGTTAATCAGAAGAAAATCAAGATCCCAGGGAAAATGAAAATTTCAACCAGTGTGTGTCTATGTGTAAACAAAATAACTAAAGCTGCTTTGATCTGAAATAAACCAACCGTGATGGAAGGCTTGGTTCAGCAGCGAGTTTGACCTATTTGTTTCTTAGAGAAATAGGTATAGAGTCAAGGTAGTAGAGTTTTGAATCGATTTAGTTCAGTCTTTGCACAAAGTTTTGGAGTACGTCAGGATAAAGGCCAGAAGCATTAGCTCAAATGCGAAGGGAACTTGTAAAATACTTCGAGAAAGAAGAGTTTTTCAGGAAGCTACCTGAAAGCGTGCTAGGTCGAAATCCACACGCATTCTAAACATTCCACTTGAGCTAGACTTGTGGGACGAAAATCCACGATGGCTGCCAACGGCATGGGATGCTTATATAGCTTAGGAACCAGAAGTCACTGATGGTCATGTAATACCCCGTTTTAAGGGTGTGGGGGTATAAGAAAACAATTTTTACCATTATTTCAATGATTTATTGATATATGTTCAAGATATGATCAAAGAAACGTACTATTTGATAGAAAATGGTAAGTTCAACACATTTAAAGTCAACAAACAGCACAAACTTTTGCTAGCAGCAGTTAGTGAACTACTACATTCTAAATAAAACATTATTTTTTAGTATCATACCTAGTTATGGTCACAGTTATAGCATGGGGACTCAGTATATTCTCCATCAGTTGGGCATGAATTTGCACACGAGTGGCCAATACACGAGGAACACACAGGTGTACAGTAGAGTTCTGCTTTCCGACACTTGCATCTCTTGCCAAACATTTGTTTAAGCACACATGACACAGTGAGAAGAACATGCTGTGTTTGTTACTGGTCTGTTAGGCAAAATGGGATTCAGCATTACACCTTGAAGCTTCCAACCCCAGTTAGTGGGATTTAGATCCTCAACATTACCCAACCACTCCTGGACTGCGAAGTGGGCTCCATATGAATGGTACGTTGCAGCTGAGGATGTGGGAGGTAGGCTTTGACGTTGAAACTACTGGATGCTTTGCTCGTCCTTTGCATGTTTTTTTTTTTTTTTAATGCGAGGAAGAAGGAACCAAAGGCCGCGAACCCGCAATTACTGTTCCTTTCAAGAGAAAAACAAAATACAAGAGAGAGCTAAATTTAAAATTCGATCATTTCGAGATGCCTGGACACACTGCATTCAAATACTGGAGGTCATAGGAAGCAGGAAATACAGACAGAGGGAGACAGTTCCAGAGTTGACCTGTTGCATTTATAAAGGACTGGGAGTAACGGATAACTCTTGCATTAGAGAGTTCGACAGAAAAGGGATGAGCGTTTGCTGCTAGATAGGTGCTACGCGCCCGTCGTACAGGTGGAGGAATGCATGCAGACAGTTCAGAGGAGCAGTGACCATTGAAGTAGCGATAGAAAAGAGATAAAGATGCAACAGTGCGACGAAGAGACAGAGGTTGAAGGGAGGCAGTAAGAGGAGGAGAGTTAATGAGACGAAAAGCCATTGACTCCACCCTATTGAGAAGTGATGTATGTGGTAAGCCTCTCCACACATGACAGTTGCACTCCACACAGGGGCAGATAAAACCCCTGTATAGAGTCAACACTTGTGCAGGGGTAAAGAAGGAAAGGAGTCAGCTTAGCACATCTAATCTCTTGGAAGCAGATTTTACAAGAGATGTAATATGATCTTTCCAAGATAAGTCCCAAGTAAATGAAACCCCAAGCATGTTCAAGGGTGATGCAGGATAAGGCTGAATATTATTACACATTAGTGGGTATACCTGTGGAAGATTATGTCGGGTTGATAGGTGTAAAAACTGAGTCTTTGTTGCATCAAAAACAACAAGATTATTTTTACCCCAGTCAGAGATACGAGCTAAATCAGACATTAGGTATGCCATAGCCTCATCCTTTGTTTGTTGAAGTTACTGCTGAGGTGGACGTTGAGTGGGTAGGGTTAAATGTACAGCTTAGGTCATTGATGAATAAAAGGAAGAGAGTTGGTGATAGGACAGAGCCCTGAGGAACACCTCTAGTGATAGACATAGGAGAAGAACGATGGCCATCTACAACAGTGGCTATAGAACGACCACAAAGGAAGTTAGAGATGAAGGCAAAGATAGAAGGATAGAAACCATAAGAGGGCAGTTTGGAAATTAAAGATTTATGCCAGACTCAATCGAAAGCCGTTGAGATGTGAAATGCAATGGCAAAGCTTTCGCCAAAGTCACGAAAGGAGGATGACCAGGAGTCTGAAAGGTAGGTGAAAAGATCGCCAGTGGAGCGTCCCTGACGGAACCCATACTGACGGTCAGAAAGAATGTTTTGATAGGAAAGATGCTTTAAAATTCTTCTATTACGAATTGTCTCGAAAACTCTTGAGATAAAGGATGTTAAAGCAATTGGACGATAGTTAGAGGGTTGGGAATGGTCACCCTTCTTTGGGACTGGCTGAATGAGAGCAGAATTCCAGCAAGAAGGAGAGGTACATGTTGATAGACAAAGGCGAAAGAGTTTGCATAGGCAGGGCGTAAGCTCAGAAGCACAGTTCTTGAGAACAACAGGAGGGACTCCATCAGGCCCATATGCCTTATTAGTATTGAGGCTTGTGATGGCAGAATATACATCAGCTGAAGAAATTTAAATGTCAGCCATGAGGAAGTCAGAGGGGGGAAGTAATGGAGGAATAGCACTGGAATCATCTAAGGTGGAATTGGAGGAGAAAGTCTGAGTGAAGATATCTGCTTTATCGGTAGAAGAAATAGCTACAGAGCCATCACAGTAGAAAAGAGGAGGGAAGGATGATGAGGTAAAGTTATTAGAAAGGTTTTTGGCAAGGTGCCAGAAGGAGCGGGAAGAATTCGAGGTGGAGTGTTGAGAGCATTTGGTACGGATTAAATTATTTTTAGCAGAGTGAAGAACAGACTTAGCACGATGCTGGGCAGAAACGTAAGGAAGATGTGATTCAGGGGTGGGTTGGCTCTGGTACCTTTTATAGGCCCTCTCCTTGTTGTAGACAGCATTAGAACAAGCGTGATTAAACCAAGGCTTTCTTCCATTAGTAAGAGGATATGAGAAAGGAAAGTATGCTTCCATGCCCGAGAGAATAACCTCCGTAATGCACAAGGCACACTCAGATGGCTCCTGGCCATGGAAGCAATAATCATTCTAGGGAAAATCAAAGAAGTACTGCCTGAGGGCCTCCCAATTCGCAGCTCCAAAGTGCCACAGACGACGTTTCTTTGGAGGGTCCACAGGCCATACCGGAGCGATAGGACAGGTTAAGGTGATAAGGTTGTGATCGGAGGAGCCTAACGGAGAGAAAAGATTAACAGTGTAAGCAGAAGGATTAGTTGTAAGGAAGAGGTCAAGTATGTTGGAGCTCTCTCAAATGCGGTCAGGGATACGGGTAGGGTACTGTACAAGTTACTCTAGGTCATTAACGAAAGAAAAGATGTAGGCTTGTTCACCAGGTGGATCAGTGAAAGGACAGGAAAGCCAAAGGTGGTGGTGAACATTGATATCTCTTAGGATGGAGATTTCAGAGAAAGGAGAAATGGTTACAATGTGTTCCATCGTAGAAGTAAGATAGTCAAAGAATTTGTGATAGTCAGTAAAATTAGGAGATAAGTAAACAGTGCAGATATATTTAGTCAGGGAATGACAGG
This sequence comes from Coenobita brevimanus, assembly GCF_032717465.1. Classification (NCBI taxonomy): domain Eukaryota; kingdom Metazoa; phylum Arthropoda; class Malacostraca; order Decapoda; family Coenobitidae; genus Coenobita; species Coenobita brevimanus. The sequence continues at coordinate 8,264,765 of NC_137032.1, forward strand.
AAAGCCGAAGCCAGAGCATAGAGAATTCAGAAGAATCGAGTTCAGGAACATGAGAGCAAGATAAGCCGTTGTGTATATATACACAAGAGCCACCTTTGGCTTTGAAATTAGTATAGAGAAAGTATGAGGATACAGAAAAGGGTTTGCTGTCAGTTGCCTCACACAGCTGAGTCTCAGTTAGAAAAAGAAGGTGAGGTTTAGAGAAGGAGAGTTGGTGCTCAACAAAGCGAAAGTTAGAGGAAAGGCCGCAAATGTTGCAGAAATGAAGAAGAGAGTCAGACAGTGGTTCCAGGCAGCTCGAGTCGTCACTGGGAGAGGGGAGAAATGTGGGGACAATTATGGTCCCCTTCCCTCCTGGGGTCTCCGAGGCCACGTGTTGCACTGCAGAAGTCTCAGCTTATCAGTGCTGTACATGTCGGATTGGCATTATATAACTTCAGTAAGAATATTTCCTCCATTCTGATTACTTCTTTATGGCTGGCATCGTTCTTCTTAACCCGTCACGTTCCGAGGTTTTCCGCACCTCCGACATCCCCCAGTCCCGAGGTATTTTCGATTTTTTTTTTTTTGGCTAAAACCTTCGCTTTTGGTGAGAAACATCGAAAATTCATAGAGAAATCGCTCACCTGAGGTTTAAAGTGCCCAATCCAGGTAGGAGTTCCTCCTTACCTGAGTGGGTTTTCTAACATGCTGGCACCAAAGAAAACGAGTTCTATGGGAGGGTAACTATTTTATCCACTCATAAACGGTATTTATTTATTTACTTGGTACAAATGTATATGTAGTATGACAGTATATTGGTTTTCAAGCAGTAATAAAGGCATTATAAGCATTGTTTCACTCACTAACTAATCACCATACCTGACCTATTTTTGCCACACTACCTGATCATTATTTCTGGCTGTTTCTTCTTCTAATGCTATGTAAACATTGTCCTCCACATTGTCATCGATTGGGGAATCACTCTGGCCCTGAATAACTTTACTAGCCAGGTCACTGGTAACAGGTCCTTTGCCAAGACAATGTCGTAAGGGGGGGAGGGGGGAGGTTATGCAGTGTAAGGCATTGTCCCTGCTTGGTATCTTGTACAGGAATAGAGGAAGGTGTCCCGTGTATACATACGAAAAATCACGTGCGAAAATTGAAAATTGTGCAAATTAGGGACCTTGCACTTGCATGACGTACTGGTACGTCGCCGGGACTGGCAAATGCAAATCGTTGCAACGTACCCATACGTCGACGGGATGGGGCGGGTTAAACACATCCAGCATCCTCCAATCTTCGCATTCCAAGACTATCATGGCCCTCTTTTTGCTAGTGCCATATAAGGCAGAGACTGTGTCACATCCGGTGATAGCATGTACTATCAGTATGTGTTGTCAGTTTTTTTTTTTTTTTAAATAACAGAACGGAGGAAGGAAAAACAAATGAATAAAAACAAAATAATCCATACACCAGATTACTGGTGTCCTCTGTTCATAAAATATCTGTAACAGTTAGACTTGAACAGCTGTGGGTTGAAATCTGGAGGGAAACAACTCTGGAGGAGCGAGTTCCAGAGAGATGCAGTTCAGGGAATGAAAGAATTCTGATAGGCAGAATTTCTGCAATATGGCTGAGTGACATTCCAGTCATGAGCGCTACCAGATGCCCGTGTAGCTCGAGGGAAGGCATGGAGAGGTGGCACCATGGACGCAACTTCGTCTGAGCATTTGCCATAAAAATATCTGTAAAATAATGCAAGGGAGGCAACATTCCTTCTTACTCGTAGGGGAGGTAGTTTATTTGTAATGGCAGGGTTGTTAATAATTCTAATAGCTTTGTTCTGAATTTTGTCTAGTTGTTTTAATGCAACCTCTCCACATCCATTCCACAAGGGTGAGCAATATTCAAGCTGAGAGCGCACATGACTCTTTTAAATTATAGCCAATTGCTCATCAGTGAAGAAGTTACGGACTCTATACAATAATCCAAGGTTTTTTTGAGGCGGTTTTAAGAAGTGAGCTAACATGAGAGGTCCAGCTGTGGGCATTGTTAAGTGAGACGCCAAGAATTTCAATACTTTTGGAGATGGGAATATTAGTAGCACTGAAGGTAATGTACGAATCTAGCAATATCTGTCTATTAGTAAATTGTATATTTTTAATTTTACTATCATTAAAAGAGACAAGGTTATTTTGTTCCCATTCACTGATCGTAAGTAAGTGTTGATTTATGCAGATGGCTGTACTGAGTTGAGAGGTAGAGATTTTAGACTGTAAATGGGTGTGAGAGTGTGAATGAATTATGTAGTGTCGAGTCATTTGCGTATGAGTGGATGGGTTTGTGGGTGACAGCTAACAGATCATTAATATGAACGAGGAATAGGGTTGCCGCCTGAACTGACCCCTGCAGCACGCCGGTGCTAATTGAGTGAAAATTGGAATATACATCATCTACTTTTACTCTTATTTTACTGTCACTAAGATATGGAGAAATCAAAGGAACAAAAGACGTTAGTCCATAGCAAGGGAGTTTGGACAACAGAGAACGGTGCCATACTCTGTCGAAAGCTTTAGAAATATCAAGAGCTACTGCATGTGTTTCTCCATGTAGATCAATTGATTGATGGATGGTATGAGTTAGGAGATTGAGTATGTCAATGGTGGATCTATCGTGGCGAAAACCATATTGTCTATCACTAATTAAGTTGTTGGATTCAAGTTGTTTAACAATGTGCTTATTAATTACAGTTTCAAATACCTTACCAAGAGTAGATATGACAGCTATTGGTCTGTAATCAGAGGGGTGAGAGGAATTTCTTTTCTTCGGACCTGGGTGGATATTGGCTTCTTTCCATGAATTTGGGAATAAAGAAATACGTATGCATAGTCTGAATAATTTAGCTAGAACAGAGGCAAGTTCAGGGGAACACTTTTTCAAAACAATTGGCGGAATTCCATCTGGGCTTGGAGCTTTATTGGTAGGTCAATTGTCTAGGATGGATTTTACGTATCTTGTCTGTATTTTAAGCGGGGCAATTTCGGGAGAGTCAAGCTCTAGTACTGGGACTTTCTGGCTGGTATCGTCTGTGGTAGAGTTTCTGGCAAATGTACTTGCAAAAATATCCGCTTTCTCATGCGGGTCATTTGTAATGTTGCCATCTGAAGATTTTAGTGGGGGAATGGAAGATGATTTGTTAAAGTTACTATTGAAAGAATTAAGAGCTGACCAGAATATTCTATTGTCATTAGGGTTGTTAAGTAGTTTTGATGCTTTCTTTTGAAGAAAGTTTGATTTAGCTAGATTTATTACAGCTTTTGCATGATTTTTAGCAATTTTAGAATGAGTGAGTGATTCAGATATTTTTAATTTTATGTAAGAGTTATATGCTAATGTCTTTGGGCTATTGCTCTGGCACAGTTTGCCATCAAACCATTTTGGAGAGTTCGATCATTTAGTGAACTGTTGACTTGGTATGAATAAATCCATACCAGCTAGTATTAAGTCGCAAATGTGGGACTGGGTAGAATTGGGATCACTAGAGAAGAAAGACTGCCACGGAATGTCAGCAAGATAATTTCTCTATCCATCCCAGTTTGCCCTATCAAAGTGCCATCGGGTCACCCTGACAGGATCAGAACGAGGAGGTGTGGGAGGGTTAATTAATGAGGTTTTGATGAGATTGTGGTCGGAGGATCCAAGTGGTGACAGTACCTCTATCCTGTATTGATCTGGATTTTTTGTCAAGAATAAATCCAAGAGATTGGCATTATGGTCAGGATTATCAGGTATCCTGGTTAGTTGCTTTACCAGCTGGGTGAGATTAAACGATTCCGCAAACAGCTCGCACTCTAGACCAGCGTCGTCAGTCCTGGCAGAATGCAATAATCATTCATCATTATTTATGTTAATATCACCCAAAATGGTAATTTCGGTGCTAAGGGCAAGGTTAAGGTTACTCAGTCGTGTGGATATGGAACCAAATACACTGGGTTCCGAAGAAGAATTGGGGAAGCGTTAAACTACACAAATATATTTGGTAATATTTTGATAATTTAGTTTATACAATGATTAATCAAAACTGGATGAGGTGAAGTTTAAAATAGTGTCAACTGCATATTGGGATTTGATCTAAAAACTGGTGCCGCCCTTGTTACTGAGGTTTGTAAGGAGATGGTAACCGGGAAAACAAAATGGAGATATATCGGTAGAAGGTGAGATTTGTGGTTCTGTGAGGAAAAGGGCCAAAGAGGATATTTACTGAAGGAAAAAATGAAATGAGTTTAAATTTGTGGTAAGGCCGCGGATGTTGGTGAAGAATAAGGCCGCACTTTCACTTCTTCGCTGACGAACATTAGCGGAAATAGCAACAGTTGCTGCCGGCACAGTCGCTTGATGGCGACCGGGAGGACCCTGTGCCGCCAGCCCTACCCTGCCGGTGGTGGCAATCCGAGGTACCACATCATTTGATAGTAACATTGCAGCGGCCATTACTAAAGAGAGTGAATAGAACGTGTGATATGTTATGCGCATGTAGTGTGATGGACAGTTGAAGGTAGAGGTATTAAGAGAGCTTGCTGGCCTATTCTCTGTAAGTGAATGCACTGAAAATGTTCAGCAAAGGGGGATTGTCAGGATCAAGTCCTAAGGGCTGGTGAAATGGGAGCTCCAGCTCTCCCTATCACCAGCTTACCATCCACCTCGCTGTGTGGATACATTGCCTGCTGGATGTTGTGTATGCTTTAAACAAAGTCTCTTGCATACTGCATGTAGATATTGTCTCTTGTGGCCCTATCAACCAACATGACAAGTAGATCTGTATCCTTTACCACAAGTACAACAGGTCGTGCGATATTCCCAACAAATGTCAATGCTGTGCTACATATCATGTATTCTGCATCACCCTGACTTTGACAGCAAGCAAAGCCTTCAGATGTATGCCAGACCTTCGGTCTACTGATTAACCGTGACTTGTTGTTAACAATCTGCGAAAATGGAGCGTTGATGGCCCGTGACTGATGCACTGATATCAACACTATGTCTGCAGAGACATTTGGATTAGTGCGGCGGTTCTGTTCAGCTACCTTGGTTGACAGGGTAATATTTGCATACACATCAAAGCAGATAGTGCATTCTTTGACATAGTTATTGATCACGAGATTCACATATAGCTGTCACACACATCGTCATACGTTCAGTCCACAGGCCATGTCACATTTTTCATCAAATGTCCTCTGTCCACCACATAGCATGGGAGATCAAGAGCTTCGGTGGATAGTGGGACTACTGAAGCTTTTAGCACCTTGGTAAAACTATTTTTGCTGTTTTGGGGCATTATACTCTTGTCAGCTAGTGCTGCTGGCTGTTTGTTAAACTCATGTTTAATTCCATATCTGATCGGTTCCTTATCACACATGTGACCCGCATGAAGTGCAGTGTAGGGTCAACCTCAAGGTCTTTGCCACGAACAGTGGCAGTTCAGTTTGCAACACCAATAGATATAACCTTGCATCTACTTTTGAGCTTATCATCAGCGTAGTTCAGGCCAGTGATACGTGCAGCTGCCTCCTCACCTAATCTGACTGCACAGTCTGCACTAGCACAAACAGATGTCGCGACTCCAATATCAATGCAGACCAGTCTCTCGTGGTATTCATCTGTGTTCACCTGTGTAGGGAAATGACGAATGGAGTAATGAATAATTCCGAAAGGCGAGTGTATGCTATCATATGCAGTTGTGGATTCCAGGAGGTCTGTGTGTTGGTCAACTGTCTGAGAATATAGACTGCAGATACCCTCTAGTGATTCACAAACAGTAATTGTTTGTGGCAGGACATGGACCATCTTGGATTGTGTACTGCCAGTAATTCCATGACCGCGTGCTAGACCTCCATGTGTCTTCAGCATTCGCATCAACACCTGCTCAATTGTCTGGTCAGTGAAGTCTCCAGACCAGAACCTGTGGGTTCTTCTGATGATCTATTACCTCTCAAACTGCTCCTTGCGCATCACGTTAGATAGTTACTTCATCTGGTCAAGATAAAGTCAAGTACACTGTACGCACGTAGTATGTCCCCCAGATTGAAGGACAGGGATCATCTTTGAGATGAAAAATAGATGTAGTTCCCAATCACGAAAGCGTTCAGCACGAATTAACAGCAGCAAAATACTCTAGTTTATAAATTCACAGCAATTATTATAAATACAGATTTCCGACTGTTTACCTTTGCCGCACGTTCTCTGTGTATATCAGTGACACAGAATTCTTATAATAATAGCAGAAATGGATTTACCACTCCTCAAAACCCACAAAAGGTGGTTTACATGACCAAGTGTGAATCTGTCATTAAGCTATATACCCGCTCCATGCCGAGGGTGACCATCTTAAATTCTTCGTCCCACACGGTTAGCTTACATGGAATGTTAAGAGTTCTGATTTTGACGTAGGAGGCTTTTATGTAGTTTTCCTGAAAAAAATCAGGTTTATATATATATATATATATATATATATATATATATATATATATATATATATATATATATATATATATATATATATATTTTTTCCCGGTGTATCCTTAATGCTCCTGGGCTAATAGGTAAATCTGATTTAAGAAAAATCACACACAAAAAAATCAAGGCCACAGATAGAGGACAAAGCTCAGATCACAGGTTAAGGTCAGATATTCTTCGATATAAATTCGTTTTGATTCGATCAGGATCAAACTTGGCAGATCAAATAAGGGTTAGCCAACGATGAACATGTCCGATTTTGAGAACAGTACACCTAATTTCTACAGTAGGTTGCAAGGCATGGTCAACACAACTAGTTTTGAATCGATTTGGTCCAAGTTTAGTGAGTGTTGTTGGTCAGGGACGAACGAAGTACAATATTTCCAATTGACATCAGTCGGTCAAAGGTAAGGGTAATGAAAAATTTCGGCATTCAAAATATTTGTCAGACACTGATGTTGCACTTTATATACTACTTGTATTGTTAATGTTAAGTTTGTGTATATTCATTCCATTATCATAACAATATGCATAGCTTATCACATTGTGTTGAATTCCACACTCGGCAGTTTACATTATCACACTCGCTGATTTTTTCCCCATTAATCCTCAGCCTTTTCCTTCAGTACCGTACCTGTCATTATTGACCTGATGATTACAAAATATCATGATCTTGCTTATTGATATCATTACTTTGCTGATGTCACAACACTAACCCGATATAACATTTACATTTTTAGACACTTAAATTCCTCAATATACAGTATATATATATATATATATATATATATATATATATATATATATATATATATATATATATATATATATATATATATATATATAACTGAATCGATGAAATATACATAACGATGCACATAGCAACTGTTGCACCTCTTTTCTGATTTGGCAGTATAATTATTCTGCTTTTATATAGTTACTGCTCCAGCGACTTCATCCAGTCACCCATCAGACTACTTTAGCTAAGGAAACTTATGAAAGTTAATGAAAACCATATTTAAGATCCCCCAGTCGGATATGATTCTCTTATAATACATCATCTGAGTGAAGTTGTAAGACGTTAAAGTGAACTATCCCTGAGGATTTGTTTTCCACTTTCATCTAATGACATTTTCTTTTTTATTCTTGTCTTCTGACATGTGACACGGGTAATGTACGCGGATTTAATTGGGGTAGGGTGTGTGCGACATACAACCCACCTCCATTGCTTTCAGCAGATTTTATATATATATATATATATATATATATATATATATATATATATATATATATATATATATATATATATATATATATATGGAGTCTCTGTGGTAGAGTGTGCGTTTCATACACGGGTGAAGCCAGGGTAATAAACTTTGGGAGTGTTCACCCTGCCACGTACTGCACTGGCGGACACAAGAGGTGCTGTGGTTGAACCAATGTCGCTTACAATAAAGTATGCTTGCACCCAGTCGGCTTGCGCGGGCCGATAACACTTGGTTCACAGACTACACACACATCCGAAGCCACTACAACACTGCAATACACTTACAAGCACTTCTCACCCTACATACAATCTCTGCCACTTGGTGGAGATACATTAGCTGTATCGTCCCGACTTCGGTTGGGATAGGCCGGTCCTGCAGTCGATACTCAAACGACTTATGATGATGATGAAATTTGCCAGTTGGGTGTTCACGAGGCTTCTCGTTGCTTCCCGATATTTACAGTGGTTTCGGTACAAGTCAGAGTTGCCAGTTTGCCTGCTGTTTGTGAGCTTAGTTATTTCATGAGTTGTGCATTAATGTTTTTGCTCTTTTTCTCTATAATGTTTTATTTATGTCACTGTTTGGTAAATTGTGTAATTCAGTTTAAGTTAGTATGCCAAATAATTTATAGAAGTTATGTACTATAAGAAAACTTGCATGATTTGGTTGTCTCCGGGTAGGTAACTGTGCTCTCTCACTCTCTCTCTCTCTCTCTCTCTCTCTCTGGAATACACCAGAATTGTGGAGTAGATCATTCTTGAATAATGCAAGCTTATATAGGGTGGGGAAAAAACTAATTCAGATTCAGTAGGTTTTCAGTTCAGTTTGAGTGTAGTGCAGCGTCCGTGCAATGTGTATAGTTTCGGCAATCGTGACAGTGATGGGTTACTGAAGTTTGTACAGTATATCATCAGTACTTGTGAAAATAGTGTTGTCAAGTGTTAAGTCAAACTGCAGTTAGTAAAGTTTGTACAGTTCCAGTACTTGTGAGAACAGTGAAGTGAAGCTGGAAAGCATTAAGTGGAATTATTTGGAAAATAAAAACAGTGAACTTTAAGAAGCCAGTGTTTATTTTCGCCTCAGCTGATCTTGTGTGGTGTACACCAAGAAGCTGACCATAAGGAAAAACAACTCACTGGGCAACGTCCTTCCTATACTGAACTACTGCTGTTGAAGCCTGCGGCAATATGGGATGGGGACGTAACAGTGGTTTCAGGAGTGGGATAATTTCAGTGCTGCAGTGAGTCTAATCTTCGCAAGGGGTGTGCAGACAAGATGCGGAGACGGGAAGGAAGACGAGGTGTCAGTGGCTGCAATCATGAAGCTATTGCAAGCACGAAGTGTCCAAATACAGGCACTGAATGAAAGACGGAAAGAACTCAAAGGACTGTTACAGGCACAAACAAAAGAACTCAAGGAACTATTACAGGCACAAACTAATGAACTCAAAGAACAATTACAGGCACAGACTGAAGGACAGAAAGAACTCAAGGAACAACTGCAAGCACAGAATAAGCAACTAAAGGCACAAAGTGAAAAAGAAAGAGAATGAGATGAACAACTTCAAGAGGCATCGAGGAACAACAGAAGAAATTACAACTGAGGATGCAAGGACAGCTGGATGCTTTTATGGGGGAAATGAATGAAAAGCAGCAGCAGTTAAAACGGGAAACAGATGCCAAGCTAGAGCAGCAGAAGTATGAGATGTCAGTAGAGGAGGGGACACAGATGGAGGATGCAGTTTACAACCAGTGCTAGACTGGCTGCAGCAGAGTACAGTGCGAACATCATGGGAAGAAATTTTCAGGTTAAGCCCTGCAACCAAGAATTACTAGAGTCAGTGGGACCTTCTTCGTTTGAACAATGGACTAATGGAGTGTCAGTGGAGACAGCTAATGGCCTCAGCAAGTATTCTGATGGTTCCAAAGAAGATGAGGTCCGAGATCTTGGATGAGTCCCATAACCAGATCTCTAGTGGGCACTTGTGAGTGAAGAAAACTCTAAGCCAGCTGCGACAAAGATTCTGCTGGATTGGCATGCATCAGGGTGTTGAAGAGTGGTGTCGGGCCTGTGATGTGTGTTGTGCCAAGAAGGGACTCAAGAAACGTGGTTGCGCCCCTCTTCAGCTCTACCAAGTGGGCACACCGATGGAAAGAGTTGAAGTGGACATTGCTGGACCTTTGCCACTGACTGAAAGAGGAAACCGGTATATATGTGTCGCCATGGACTACTTCACAAAGTGGCCAGAAGCCTATGCTTTCCCTGATCAAGAGGCTGCGACTGTTGCTCAGGTGTTGGTTGACCAGTTTTTCTGTCATTTTGGGTTGCCACAAGAGCTACATTCAGACCAGGGTAGAAACTTCGAGTCTGCTGTGTTCTGTGCATGCTGCAAGTTTTGGGGAATCAAGAAGACCAGGACGACCCCACTAAGGCCACAGTTAAATGGGATGGTGGAGAAATTCAACTGGACCCTAGGACAAGAACTGGCCAAGTACTGCATACATGGACAAACAGAATGGGACCAGAAATTCCCTGCGCTGTTGATACCATATCGGTGTGCATCCCATGAGTCTACCCGCTACATCCCTGCAAAACTTATGTCGGGTCAAGAGTTATGCTTACCCGTCGACTTGTTAATGGGATGACCACCTGGTGAAGAGCTGCCTACAGACACCTCTAGTTATGCGAAGCACCTTCAGGAAAGGCTGGCTGAGGTACATTATCAAGTGCGAGGAGCCCTCAAGTTTTCAGAAGTGATGAAGTGCAAGTATGATGACAAGGTATGTGAGGTGAGCTTCAAGGATGGTGACCAAGTTTGGTTATACAATCCTCAGCGAAAGAAAGGACAGTCATCGAAGCTGTAGAGCCCGTGGGATGGGCCTTACACTGTGCTGGACTGCCTGTCAGATGTAACGTATCGGCTTGGGGGAGGCAGGAAGTCTCGCCCAAAGGTGGTGCACGTGAACCGTCTGTGGCAGTACCATGGGCCAGGACAGTACAGCTGGGACATCTCCGAGGAATTGTGCTCTCCCACAGCCGAGGATGTTGAGGAGGACCATGGAGCTGAAGTGCTAGACAATGGTGACAGTTTCCCAATAGAAGAAGCGAATCAAAAAGAGGACCAAGAACTTCCTGGAGGAGTGGACTGTGTGGAGGAGCAAGGACTTCGTCGGAAACGGCACAAAAGAAGACCTGACATGTTTAAGGAAAATCTTCTGTACAGTTAGATGTTTGATTAGGATTAAGGTTTATGTTTTTATATAATGTATAGTTTTGTTGGGATGACAAAGAACTAGGGAGGGGGTAGTGTTAAGAAGCGAGATTTGCCAGATGGGTGTTCGAGAGACTTCTCGTTGTTTCCCGATATTTTCAGAAGTTTCTGTACGAGCCAGAGTTGCCAGTTTGCCTGCTGCTTGTGAGCGTAATTATTTCGCGAGTTATGCATTAATTCTGTGCTCTTTTTCTCTATAATGTTTTATTTATATGATTGTTTGGTAAATTGTGTAATTCAGTTAAAGTTTGTATGGCAAATAATTTATAGTGTTATATACTGCAAGAAAACTTGCATGTTTTGGTTGTCTCCGAGTTGGTAACTGTGTTCTCTCTCTCTCTAGAATACACCAGAATTGTGGAGTAGATCATTCTCGAATAGTGCAAGCTTTTATAAGGTTGGGGAAGAGACTAGTTCAGGTTCAGTAGGTTTTCAGTTCAGTTTGAGTGTTGCGCAGTGTGCATATTTTCGGTACTGGTGAGAAAAGTGAAGGGTTACTGATGTTTGTATATCATCGGCACTTGTGAAAATAGTGTTGTCAAGCATTAACTTTTCAGATCACAAATAGGTCCAGTCTGAGAAACTGCATTTGTGGCCCATAAAATCGGGTTTGTAAATTTAGAAAGATACATAATACTCATGCATAAGGAACTAATACTCATTTGTCTACAAATAATTAGGGCTAAACTTACCATATAAGACCCGCAGTAACGATGGGAAGTTGCATAGCAAGAGGTGTGTGGTGTCCCAAGTCAGTGCATTTCCGCATACAAAATGACAGAGAAACACTCCTACTAACCTAAAATCATAAATATGTGTTTATTTCTTCTCATCTGGATTGTCTAATACCCAGGAAATGAGTAAATATTGAGGAATACTGATAACATTCACCAGCTGCCTGCCACAGTTTTGAGTCGCAGGCAAACGGGTGAGCCATGACCATGGCCAGGAGACCCGTACCGATACAGCCACGACGGTGGCAAGGAGACCCGTACTGATGCAGACATGATTGTGGCCAGGAGACTCGTACTGATACAGCCACGATTGTGGCCAGGAGACTCGTACTGATACAGCCACAATTGTGGCCAGGGGACCTGTACAGATACAGCCACGATCGTGGCCAGAAGACCTGAAAGGGTTAAGTGTATTTGCAGTTAGTAAAGTTTGTATAGCTCCAGTGCATGTGAGAGCAGTGATATGAAGCTGGAAAGCATTAAGTGGAATTATTTGGTAAATAGAGACTATGAACTTTAAGAAGCCAGTGTTTATTGTCGCCTCAGCTGATCTTGTGTGCTGTACACCGAAAAGCTGAACATAAGGAAGAACAACTCACTGGGCAACGTCCTTCCTACACTGAACTACTGCTCTTGGAGCCTGTGGCAGTGTGGGTTGGGGACGTAACAATATATACAGGTGGGGGCACTCACCATCCACTCACTCGATGCAGTACTGCTCTCGGGTATCTGCCCTTTCCTCTCCTCCTTCCTTCTTTCCTTCCTTCCTCTTCTGTCTTTCTTTACTTCATTGTTTCCTCGTCCTTCTGCCTACAGGTGACTTTACACTCCCTCTTCTGTCTTTACTTCATTCTTTCTACTTCCTTCTGCCAATGGGTGATTACACTGAATGACAAGCCAAAATCTTGTTCAGTGAAGATTAATAAAGAATACATAAATTATTCATCACCAGCAAATAAATGCAATCACTTAAGCTCTTTATTAAAATATGCGGTTCGCTTCTGCACCAAAATAAATTAGGTGATACAGATGAGATTAGGCTAAGTTACCACAGGTAAGAGTGAATTGGTTGGTTAGGATGCTGACTAAAATATTCACCTATTTCAATCAAGCACTCAGATATGAGCATAAGTGTGTTGGTTTTAATACATTTTTTTTTTAGTAAAACAATGTAGATTATTTCATAAAATTCACACACACACACACACACACACACACACACACACACACACACACACACACACACACACACACACACACACACACAACATATATACAGAGGCATCTTTCTATTTCAAGAGCTTCTCAACCCCGTAAAAATGGCTGCCGGCTTAAGGAAATGGCCTATAACATGCATATATAATTAAAAAAAAAGTCATTTACAAGGAAATTTAGACAGTTACTGTAATGGAGTAGATGGACGTAAGAAAGACAGAGAACAATGGTTTGGGAAGAAGGGTTATACAAATGCATGAAAGGATCAGTTATGCAGTGACTGTGGCAAAGAGGAAATAATGAGATAAATATTTAGTGAAGCAGACCAACATCAAGTATATGAACAGTTTAGGAGAAAGCTAGGAAGCCAGGACAGTATGTAGTCTGAAAATGTACAAAACAGAACTGGATGAAAGTATTGTATAGGTGGAATGTTTTCTGAGAAGAAGGGTGACCTATCAAGCAGACAGGGATAGAAAAAGAAATAACGAAATACTGTACCAAGTAACTATAGAAACCATTGCATACTACTAGAAGAGAAAGGTAATAATCAAGAATGTGAAGACCAGAGAAGTATAATTATTGAGCTAAACTAGAAATTCACTAATAATAACTGAGACAGGGAAGTTAGCATTAATACAGAGAAAGTAAGCTATAGCCAGAGATTTGAAAACAGAATAATCAACTGTGCAAGCACACACATCTGATAACCTATATTTTCCAACATGGTCTCCTGGTCATGGCTGGATGATAGCTGTGCATAGAAACTGCCGGATAAAACATGGAGGAGAGTTACTGCATCCCTCGTGTCTTGGTCCTGCAGTGAATGTCACTATTCAACCAGCTTTGTAAAGAAGTACAGCAGTCTCCATGCTAAAAATAATTCTGTATTAACTAAGTATTTACATCTTGCAATACAAATTTAGGAGCATAAGATGCACTGCTACATGAGTAGACGAACACATACATAATCAGGATATACTGCTGTATAGTTCCAGATTGGTTGGCTGGCGGGAAACATTGATTTAGGAGACTAAATCATAATTCAAGCTTAGCCTATACAGTATACTGTATCTTGCTCGTAAATGCATTCTCATATGCGTTTTGCTGTCATTTTTTTTTTTTTTTCAGTTCTGGCGCAAATATACATATTTCCCACGTAAATATAACAACTTAAAATGGGTTAGCGATGTGTAAGGTTTTTTAAACAGAAGAAACATTCAAAATTTTGCGCGGTTTTAGCGCTTATGCAGCGTATTCTCTCCCAACGTAACGAATATCGGAGCATTCTAACGCCTGATTCGCCATGGAAGACGGTCGAGAGTTTTTATAGTATGGATGACTGACGCTCAGTAACGTCAGAATCTGAACGTCACCGTTCGACCGCCTCAACTCTTGGTCTTTATAGTACGGCCTTTACTCTCACTCCAGCCTCTTCCAAGTCACTTTCCTTAGTTTAAGTTGGCTAGTGACATGTTACAAGTACTCTTAGACGTTGTGTCGTATGTTAAGAAATTGTACTTATGTTAACTTGTACATTGCAGTCTAGTAAAGCAACTGTTCCCATTTAGTGTTTGCTCTATTAACAGAAGTAGCTTAGGTGACTGATATTGTTGGAGTAAGTTTGTGACTGTAGCTAGTTTTAAAATGTTCTGCTGTGCACCTGTTAATAATAATAATAATATTAATCATCATCATCATCATCATAAAACTAATTATATGATGTGTTGTACAGAAGATTTCGTAAGGAGAGAGAAGTTATTTATCAAAGGCGTCATTGACTTCGATCTGAGACAGAGATTTCCCTGCATGGTCCGAAACAACATTACCATATCATGCCCGTGGGCTATCCCACATCCCTCACCCTTCTCAAGACCATCCTTAACACAGTAACAACCAGTGACCCAAATACAGAAGGCCCCTCTTGGCAAAATACACAGGCAAAGGACAATCGAGGAGCACTCACAAAAGCACACCTTCAACGCCTGAACATTCTGAACATCCATTATACCCAAACACGATCTCCAAGAGACTTCATAAGGCAGCTTTTGTCCTCGACCTAACTTTATGTACTGCAACAATGGCAGTTCAGACCACCTGGAAAGTAATCCTTAGCATCTCATGCAACCACCGCCTCAAGACAAACCCAGTCAGAATCCAGGGAACCCTCAGAGATTATGAGAGGGCCAACTGCACAAGAATCACAGAAGACGCAAAACCGGATCTAGAAACCTGTAGCGTCCAGCCCGAAGTCTTTTCTAAATACTGGCAAACTAGAATTATAACAACAGCCAGAAAATTCCAAATCCCTCGTGGGAACACAGAACTTAAATCACAATTCCTTTTTCCAAATTAACTAATTAGGAGACGAAACATTAAATAGAATACAGTTATCCAACCGCAGCAGATTCAAAATCATTGAATAAACTTAACACCAATAATGCTGTGCTGATGAAAAGACACAAGGAAGACACAACTCTCGATCACAGAACAAACAGCAGCAATTTCTGGAAACAAGAAACACCTGAACAACCATAGCTCACCCTCTCCAACCCATGAAGTCCTTCTCACTCATTTCACCCGGGTTAAACCTCTCCAAACAAAATTCAGCATCTGTTCAAAGCCACTCTGAAAGTCTTACATATGTATCATCCTTTAGGACACAAACGTTATCCTTCATCGGCTGCAGCATGTACAATACAAAATGTGTTATCATTTGGGATATAATCGTTATGAATCATCTGTTGGGCCATTTAATTCACGTGTCATAATTCAGGAATATACTCCATGTATTTTCAGCTGGGACTTGGTCTCATACTCTAGGGCCAATGCTATAATCCTCTACAAGAACATCAGCCGGAACAGGTCCACTACTGATCAAAACCTCACTTCCCTCTCTCCATAAATCCCATGATTGTGCAAATCTCTGCAAAACTTATAAACCGGAAACACTCTTATTCGCACACGTATTTCCTCTTTTGTCTCGCATGAAGCATAAGTTGCTCCCACCCTCAGATACTCCGTCACGTTTTTCATCAGATTTTCAACACCGCAATGCACTCTTCTTTCCGAGATCAACTCTCATTCTCGGGTCAGGATTTGTAATCTCATTAAGATCTTGCTATGTATAAAACTGCTTACACATACATTACTTTTACCTTCACATATAGAGTTATCAAATACTTATCATTATTAATATAACAAAAAAAGAAATGTGCGTAATAGGCCTATTAGTCAACTCATCTGAAAACCTATTTATCTTACAAGTTAATTAAGATTTTCTTATTACAACCCACGGCACCCAACAGACACAGAAATAAGAAAGTTGCCTGCAATTTCACCCCAACCTATGTACTGTACCCCCGTTGAGTTTCTAGTGTGAAATTGCTAGAATGAGTGGAAACCGAGGAACAGCGTGCCATTTTGATGTTTTCCTGATAAGACAACATTTCGGGTTACGAGTAAGATCAATAGTCTATGTAGCTTTCAAAATCTAAATATTCGATTGTTAAAATATTTTTTAAAATGTAGCCTTAACCCCTCATTTCGATGATGTATTATATTCTTGCTATCTTCAGATGTTTTTTTACCAGCTTACGAGTGATATCAGGATGTTGTAAAGAACATAAACGATAAAACAGGTTTAATGGAGACTACTAGGGTTCTCGGCATTGTCCAGTTAAAAAAAAAGAAAAAAAGAACGTGCATGTCATCACTGCTTGGTACTTTAGGACACCCCCTTTGGGATGCAATTTACGGGGTCTGACCTTATTCACTGGACCAATGTTCTCCCTTGGGACCATTCCCCAAGGGAAATAATCCCCAAGTTCTTACTCCTGTCAAGGACATTTTCACACCATGGACAATAATTAAGGACCTTTTCTCCAGTACCAACCCACTCTCCTTCCCTGTCCACCCACCGACCCGTCCTACCCACCCATTCACCCACATACACGCTCAACCAACCATCCTACACACCCAAATACCCACCAACACTGCCCTACTGTACCATGCGCCACGATACATACCCACCCGCCTGAGCCTGCTCACTCTCCTAGTTCCCCTACCCACCCCACCCATCCACACAAATCACCTGGCCACTAAACTTCAATATTTTGACTTGATATAGTGAATTTTAAATTGTAATAATGATATGATTATAGGAGAAAGTTAAAACAATATGGTCACTGTCACCAAGCTCCATCGTGTTGACGATTAGTTCTACTTTTGGTCGTCAGGGGGCCCCAGTTGAGCAGCTTTAAATCAGATCATTAACTTCGTTGTAAAAGCTGCCAAATGTTAAGACCCTTTTGGAGCCCTCTTATCAATTCCCTCTTAATTCCTATAACGGACCCCCACACAAATAGAAGTGGAAACATAAAGAGAGCCACACTATTAAAAATATATGTTAGATTATTTGTAACATAGTAACTAAACATGGTCTCTGCAAAGCCTGACAAAATCGTACTGAGGGAGCAAGAGAAAATAAAAATATGTGATTGTTTTCCTGGGATACTAGTGGAAACTCTCTCTCTCTCTCTCTCTCTCTGGTGGGGATTATAATCTTTCAGTGAGGAGCAATGCAAGCCACAACACCAATTAGAAAATCTTCATACAGTTTGAATTATTCGAGGAATACACTGCGCCTTCAACTTACCGCATTCCAACTAGACTCCAATATCCACCCCACTCCTTGAATACATAAATCTGGGTAATGTATAGAGTAATTAACAACCTCAGGCCAATGCAACTCACCATCACCTGAGATAAATCGCCTGGAGTTAACTGGAAGAGAATAACAGACTTGTACGGACCAAAGTAGGGCTATTTGTTTCAGAAACACCTAAGTCTGCCAGCAAATTAGAATGAAACCGATGGATCCCTCGGCGCTACACCCAGCTTCGGGAATTAAGTGGAAATCAAACGCATCGGCTTCAGTGCTGTGCCACTCACTCCATGATTTTTACCTGACCTTTGTCAGTAAGCAAGTGGCATGAGACCTAGGTACTGTTACTCCGCGTTACCTTTGCCTGCAGAATGCCAGATGAGCTCTAACAGTGCTGGAGGATTCTCAGGACCTATGAGAGATGGAAAAGAACAATATGGAGTATTTTTTCTAACCTGGCGAAGATCCCTTATCCTGTTCATCTCAGTTGCTGGTCAAGTGTTGCAAGATGGGAATGTCATTTAACTAGTAACCAAGGAGCTCATTCCTACTTTATACGTCTATCTATTTACCTAGGCTTCTTCCCCCAAGGAAAGGGAGGTAGCCGAGACAGGACGACACACTCCCAATTTACTCAACCACTCAAACACATTCATTCGCATCTTAGGCCCAAAAGGAAGAAGGGACAGATCCTCACTGCACCACACCGCACAAGAGTCAACTGTTCAGTGCAATCAGTGACATCCGCAGCAGGGCCCGACAGCAGAGCTGGTTTACCCCTGCCACATCATAATAGACCCATCCCCTTACCCGCACCTGACCTGATCAGCTGATCAGACCAAATGGAGGAGAATATCCCCTCAGGGCTGCGTCATCATTTATTCATTCACAATATCTTTCCATTTATTTGTCACGCACAGCCACTCTTCCTTGCTCAACAGACATCCCTCTTGCATCCAGCGCTCTCTTCACACTGTCCATCCATCCTATTCGTGGTCTCCTTCTCAGCCTTACACCTCTCACATCAGATCTAGTTATCTTTTTCACCAATCGCTCATTATCCATTCTCTCCATATGCCCAAACCATCGCAACACCCTCTGCTCGACTCGATCAGCCATCTTCCGAACAACTCCAGTTCTCCTTTGCACTTCATCATTTCTCACTCGATTCATACGCGTCACTCCACACATATTCCTCTGACACCTCATCTCCATTACATTCAAACTTTTTCCCTCTGCTACATCTATATTTCATGTTTCAGCCCCATATAATGCATTGATACCACAACACCCTCATACAGCCTTCTCTTTACATCCATTCTAAGCGAACGACATCTAAACACTTTTTTCAATCCTCCCAGCACCTTTGCTACTTTATTCTTTCTAACCTTCACTTCTGGATCTATTCTTCCAGCCACAACAACATGTGACCCCAAATATTTAAAACACTCTACCTCCTCAAGCAACTCACCATTCAAAACTATATTCATCCCCTTACCATCTACCGACCTTGTACACTTCATCACTTCACTCTTATTCTCATTTACTTTCAATTTCCTCCTTTTACACACCCTTCCAAACTCCTCTACCAACTGTCTCAATCTCTCCTCTGGATCAGCCACCAGTGCACTATCATCTTTTTTTTTTTTTTTTTTTTTTTTTTTTTATGCGAGGAAGAAGGAACCAAAGGCCATGAGCCCGCAGTAACAGTTCCCTCCAAGAGAAAAACAAAATACAATAGAGAGCCAAATTCAAGATCCGATCATTTTGAGATGCCTGGACACACTACGTTTGAAAGACTGGAGATCATAGGCAGGAGGAAATACAGACAGAGGGAGACAGTTCCAGAGCTGACCTGTTGCATAAATGAAAGACTGGGAGTAACGGTTAACTCTTGCATTAGAGAGTTGGACAGAAAAGGGATGAGAGTTTGCTGCCAGACGGGTGCTACGCGCCCGTCGTAGAGGTGGAGGAATGCAAGCAGACAGTTCAGAGGAGCAGTGACCATTAAAGTAGCGATAGAAAAGAGATAAAGATGCAACAGTGCGGCGAAGAGACAGAGGTTGAAGGGAGTCAGTAAGAGGAGGAGAGTTAATGAGACGAAAAGCCTTTGACTCCACCCTATTGAGAAGAGCTGTATGTGGGGAGCCTCCCCACACATGAGAGTTGTACTCCACACAGGGGCGGATCAAACCCCTGTACAGAGTCAACAATTGTGCAGGGGTAAAGGAAGAAGCGGAGTCGGCTTAGCACACCCAATCTCTTGGAAGCAGATTTTACAAGAGATGTAATATGATCTTTCCAAGATAAGTCCCGAGTAAATGAAACCCCAAGCATGTTCAAGGATGATGCAGGATTAATCTGAATATTATTAAACATTAGTGGGTATACCTGTGGAAGATTTTGTCGGGTTGATAGGTGTAAGAACTGAGTCTTAGATGCATTAAAGACAACCATATTATTTTTACCCCAGTCAGAGATATGAGCCAAGTCAGACATTAGGTGTGCCATAGCCTCATCCCTTGTTTCTTGAAGTAACTGTTGAGATGGGCGTTGCGGGAACCGAATGGAAAGATGAAGGGTGGAGTCATCAGCGTATGAGTGGATAGGGTTAGATGTACAGCTTAGAAGATCATTGATGAATAAAAGGAAGAGAGTTGGTGATAGGACAGAGCCCTGAGGAACACCACTGTTGATAGATCTAGGAGAAGAACGATGGCCGTCTACGACAGCGGCTATAGAACGACCAGAAAGGAAGCTAGCGATGAAGGCACAGATAGAAGGATAGAAACCGTAGGAGGGCAGTTTGGAAATTAAAGATTTATGCCAGACTCGATCGAAAGCCTTTGAGATGTCAAGTGCAATGGCAAAGCTTTCGCCAAAGTCCCGAAAGGAGGATGACCAGGAGTCTGAAAGGTAGGTGAAAAGATCGCCAGTGGAGGCGTCCCTGACGGAACCCATACTGACGATCGGAAAGAAGGTTGTGATAGGAAAGATGCCTTAAAATTTTTTTATTAAGAATTGACTCGAAAACTTTTGAAATACAGGACGTTAAAGCAATTGGACGATAGTTGGAGGGTTGGGAGTGGTCACCCTTCTTTGGGACTGGCTGAATGAGAGCAAACTTCCAGCAAGAAGGAAAGGTACAAGTTGACAGACAAAGGCGAAATAGTTTGCCTAGGCAGGGTGTAAGCACAGAAGCACAGTTTTTGAGAACAACAGGAGGGACTCCATCAGGCCCATATGCCTTGTTAGTACTGAGGCCAGTAATGGCAGAAAATACATCAACTGAAGAAATTTTAATGTCAGCCATGAGGAAGTCAGAGGGGGAAGTGATGGAGGAACAGCACGGAATGCGTCTAAGGTGGAATTGGAGGAGAAAGTCTGTGCGAAGAGATCTGCTTTATCAGTAGAAGAAACAGCTACAGAACCATCAGAGTAGAAAAGAGGAGGGAAGGATGATGAGGTAAAGTTGTTAGAAAGATTTTTGGCAAGGTGCCAGAAGGAGCGAGAAGAATTCGAGTTGGAGAGTTGAGAGCATTTAGTATGGATGAAATTATTTTTAGTAGAGCGAAGAACAGACTTAGCACGATTCCGGGCAGAAACGTAAAGATTATGTGATTCAGGGGTGGGTTGGCTCCGGCACCTTTTGTAGGCCTTCTCCTTGTTGCGGACAGCATTAGAACAAGCGTGATTAAACCAAGGCTTTCTTGCGTTAGTCAAAGGATATGAAAAAGGAATGTATGCTTCCATGCCCGAGAGAATAACCTCCGTAATGCGCAAGGCACACTCAGATGGCTCACGGCCATGGAAGCAATAATCATTCCAGGGAAAATCAAAGAAGTACTGCCTGAGGGCCTCCCAGTCCGCAGCTCCAAAATGCCAGAGACGACGTTTCCCTGGAGGGTCCACAGGCCGTACTGGAGCGATAGGACAGGTTAAGGTAATAAGGTTGTGATCGGAGGAGCCCAACGGAGAGAAAAGATTAACAGAGTAAGCAGAAGGATTAGTTGTGAGGAAGAGGTCAAGTATGTTGGAGCTCTCTCCAAGGCGGTCAGGGATACGGGTAGGGTGCTGTACAAGCTGCTCTAGGTCATTAAGGATAGAAAAGATGTAGGCTTGTTCACCAGGTGGATCCGTGAAAGGAGAGGAGAGCCAAAGGTGGTGGTGAACATTGAAATCTCCAAGAATGGAGATTTCAGAGAAAGGAGAAATGGACAGAATGTGTTCCATCGTAGAAGTAAGATAGTCGAAGAATTTTTGATAGTCAGTAGAATTAGGGGGATAAGTAAACAGCACAGATATATTTAGTCAGAGAATGACAGGAAAGCCGAAGCCAGAGAGTGGAGAATTCAGAAGAATCAAGTTCCAGGAACACGAGAGCAAGATAAGTCGTTGCGTATGTATACACAACAGCCACCTTTGGCTTTGAAATGAGTATAGAGAAAGTAGGAGGATACAGAAAAGGGTTTGCTGTCAGTTGCCTCAGACAGCTGAGTCTCCGTTAGAAAAAGAAGGTGAGGTTTAGAGGAGGAGAGGTGGTGCTCAACAGAGCGAAAGTTAGATGAAAGGCCGCGAATGTTGCAGAAATGAAGAAGAAGAGAGTCAGACAGTGGTTCCAGGCACCTCGAGTCGTCACCGGGAGAGGGGCAGATGGCGGGGGCATTTATGGTCCCCCCCCCTGGGGACTCCGAGGCTGGGTGAATCAACGCCATTTTTGGTTAATTTTGAATAGGAAGTGTAGTGTGTACTGTGCATGTAGTTTGGTGAAGATAGATAGAGAAATTTGTACTGGAGAGCATGCTGGCCTACTCTCTGTGTAACTGAGACACTGAAAAAGTTCAGCAAAGGGGAATGGTCAGGAACTAGTCCTGAGGGCTGATGAAACGGGAGCTCCAGCACTCCCTGTCATCAGCTTTCCATCCACCTCGGGAGTACTGCCCTGCTCGACTGGTGCTACAGTCTACTCCTCAGCAAACAGCAGCTGCTTCAGATTCACTCTCTACAATCAACATTCACCAGACTCAGACCTCCACCTAACATTCTTGCAGTCACCTCCCTTACAACATCATCCATATAAATATTTAACAACCAAGGCGACATAACACATCCCTGACGCAACCCCACTCTCACGGGAAACCAAGCACTCACAATATTACCCACTCCTACACACGCTTTAATATTTACATAAAAACTTTCCACCCCTTTTAGTAACCTATCATCAAGTCCAAACAATCTTAAAACAGTCCACAAAGCCTCCCTATCAATTCTATCATACGCTTTCTCTAAATCCATGAATGCCCAAAATACATCCTTGCCTTTCGCTAAATACTTTTCACGCACTTGTCTCACAGCAAACACCTGATCCACGTATCCCCTCCCTCTCCTAAAGCCACACTGCTCATCACCAATCACTCCCTCTGTACCCTCTCTAACTCTCTTAATTAACACTCTACCATACACCTTACCTACAACACTCAACAGACTTATACCCCTAAAGCTAGTACATTCATACTTATCACCCTTACCTTTATACAACGGGACCACACAAGCACTTGCCCAGTCAATTGGCACCATACCTTTCACAAAGCACACATTCAACAATCTTACTAACCAGTCAACAATAGTCGCTCCACCACCCTTCAGGCATTCCACAGCACACCCATCCATACCTGCAGCTTTCCCTTTTTTCATCTCCTTTACTGCCTCCTGCACTTCCTCCTTCGTGATCAAAGAATCATTCAACTCTCCCAACACATTTATTCCTTGCACCCTTCCATCCGCCACAATCTCAGCCTCCCTTTCCTCCTCTACATTTAACAATCTTTCAAAATACTCTGCCCATCTCTTCCTTACTGCATCCATCTCAATTAACATCCTTCCATCCTCTGCTTTTACTCGCTCTTCCTTCCCAGACTCTCCCTTTCACACCCTTTTCACCTCCTTCCAAAACATTTTCTTATTCTGTTGAAAGTTCTCAGTCAACCGCCTACCCCACCTCTCATCTGCTGCCACTTTAGCATCACGCACAGCCCTTCTCGCCCTATTCCTCTTTTCCTTATACCTCTCGTATGGCACCTCATCCTTCCACTGCAGCCACACTTAATATGCGCACGTCTCTTCTCAGCCACAGCCATACCTACTTCCTCGCACCACCATTCACCTCCTTTTCTTACACCACCACCCACACGTCTCACACCACACACCTCTTCTGCATGCCCCACCACAGCACTCTTAAATAACTGCCATTCCTCCTCCACACTGCCATTTTCCTGATCTTTCACCTTTCAATTTCTCCTGATGCTCTCTCATTTTCACTCGTTTATCCAACTCAACTTACTTTCAAAACCTCCCTGCCACACCTAACTGTCCTAGCTCTCACCCATCTCTTACCTACTCTTAACTTTCCCTCTGCCAGGTAGTTGTCAGACATACCTCCACCCTCCCCTCTCAGAACTCTCACATCCAACAATCTTCCTATTACATTCCTAGACACAACCACATAGTCCATCAATGCTCTATCAGCAACCCTTCCACCCTCCTGTCTTTCTTCTCAAACAGGGTATTTCCAATCACCATCTCTCGCTCAACGCACATCCCTATCATTCGTTCCCCATTTTCATTTCTTCCAGGCACACCATGCATACCAAACTACACCTTCAACTGCTACATTTCCCACTCTAGCATTCAGATCTCCCATCATTACCACATACACATTCGCTCCAAAACTCTGCAGACATTGATCAACATAAGATTGATAAGACATATGTAAGACTGATGAAGTTTTGTACAACTACGATGCTGTTTTCATGCTGTAGAGGTGTCCCAGTTCCGTGAATAAAAACAAACTGGGTATATTACAACAGCGGTGTTCCAGTGAAGATTTTTGCAGGGAATTTAATGGAAGTCACCTGGGTGCTTCTGCTTTTGTATATTCTTCCATTTGATGATGTGTTTTATATAGCATACCGATGTACATACTTTCTTCAGCAGACTATAGTCGCGTCGCACGACTCTGAGGTTGTCATTGTCTTTCACTGGCAACCTAACTGTCAACAGTGCATCCGATTTCGTATCATATAACACACGAATCACATTACTGTACACGAATATATCATGCATGAATATTATTATACACGAATATATCATGCATGAATATTATTATACACGAATATATCATGCATGAATATTATTATACACGAATATATTATACACAGATCACAGGCGTATCACATTTTACACGAAATCGGACGCACTGTTGACAAGTACGTTGCCAGGGCACGATTATGACAACCTAAGAGTCGCGTGCCGCGACTGTAGTCTCTTAACTCTGACCTCAGAATTAAGCATATTCATATGTGAAACAGAAACAAGGCACCTGAAACAGTGGACTCATAGTCTTGTCTTACAATCCCTTTTGCCACAAAGGCAAGCTTTATATTTTCGCTAACGGCTGATCATAACACTCTGCCCAAGAGCTACCTCTTGACATGAGGGGGCTATACGGTAATCGTAGAGATACAAGTATTATATATATTCTACACTGGACTTTGTCCTTCATACTGGTGATTAATAATTTGGTCTCTGTTATATAGCTAATATTATCTCGCGCACTTGTAAAGCAATTTAACTTATGCCTTCTTTCAAAAATCAAGCACTTTTCTATTTTTCTTGACAACATAAACATGTTGCAGCTGTATACCTTTTTTTCATTGGCGAATCATGCTGAGTGTCATTTTTTCTGGAAGTTTCTGGTATCTAATTTTACATATCCTCGTCAGTTCAGTGACGTCTGTTTTTTTACATTCAGGCTGCGAAAAGGAGTATTAATGCAGGTTTTGATACAGGTGTTGTACAGAAGAATTAATGAAGGCACGACCTAACCCTTCTTGTTCTGAGTTTCTATCCTAATCTTTCTAGAATTGTCTGGCATTTAAATGATTTTTACACAAAGGTCATCCATATGGTAAGGGCGAAAAACAATAAGGCCTAGTATGAAGCCTATTGACTGCAATAGGGATATTGAGCCAGTACTGATTTTCTACTAAGTTTCAATCTTCTCTTATGTCATGGCCAGATGAGAGAGGATAACATCTATAGGCAGACGCTTTTTGCGACAAGTCTCATAATCAAGGAATATTCTATCGGAAACAATTTCGATTTTCTCATTCTCGTAGCTCTGGTTTTCATTATGCTTTCGTTGCATTTGAGAGTACAGTACAAACAAGTATGCTTATACACAGTTTAACCCCAAAGTTTAAAAATATTGCCTCTGTACCACTTCCCACCACATTTCTAAAGACGTATGTTTTATTTTGCCAACCAAAAAAGGTTATTTGCAACAGTTTAGGGGAGACTTCTTGTAATAAAGCAGGTAATATTGGCTAGATTTAACCCTTCCTGTGTGAAGTGTATTTTCTGAACTGACTAGAATTCCCCTCTGGTAATTTTAGTTTTCGCTTTGCTATCGACAGAGTATTATTTAAATAAGGATACATTTCTGAAAGTGGATTAGTATAGATTCAACCCTCGTTCCACTCAGTCACCTGTAATGACTCTTTCCAATATTCCAAAAATCAACTGTCGGGAGCAGGTATTAAACAAAGAAGTCGTCATCACAATGTCTTTGATTAGGGCTTTCCTATGCCTCTTGCAAAGCAGCGCAGATGAATAACACAGAGGCTTTGTGTTTAATGGATGGAAGGGGGAGAGTGGATGAGAGAGGAACAGAAGCCAGGGAGAATAACACTTAATACTTCATTCTCTATACATATACACCGGACTTGTTGACTATGACGTGGAAGATGGGAATAAGGGGAACCACAGGGCAAGCCATGGGTAGGATTAATATTTCTGTCAGGATCCTGTGAAACCGGGATGTCGGGGGCATAAATCCTAATATTATTTCAAAGAAAATTATATTTTTTTCCGAGAATTCATTTTCCTGGTCATCAAAAATAAATTTACATGAATGTAATGTTGATACATCCTCGTCCAGATTATGCTGCGGTGTCCATCCATGAGCTAAACATCGTTAATTTTTCTGCTTTTGGCCAGAATCCGATTCGGCATTCTATTGTACTATATTTCTCCCATTCCAGAGAGTGCCTTAGGAACACAACTATCTCCTCAATGGTTAAGTAGGAGGATGAAGATGAGGTTTAGAAAGCATTTGCCAGCGATAGGAGCGTCCAGTTAGAGTAAATTGCTAGGACTAACTGTGGAACTGTTACGCGAAAATTGTGACAGCTAACTTAGGTATTTCATTTCATTCATTCATTGCCAGACGCTATGTATCCCAGACGGGGTGGCCAATGGCTTAGAGTTAATTGTTTTACAGGGAGGGGCACTAATCCTCCACCAACTCCACTTGACACATAGGGAGAACCTTGACAGCATATATTTACGTTTATCGCGAGCTCCTGGGTTCCATAGATTCTCCTGCTGTGCAATATTGCTGCAGAATTTTCCTGTGCATGTTTAAAAAGTCGGAGTGTATTAGAGGATTTTCACCTACACCTTTTCCATGTCAAAGTTTTCTTTCAGTAAGGAGAAAGAAAGAGCAAAATGAGGGCGAAGGGAAATTTTTTACCCATTAGCTCCCTCAGGTATTGCATTTACGTCAATATGAATTAATCTAGTTTAAAGTAATCTAAATTTGCCTAACATAACCTGATTTTATCATAAATAGGTTCCAGAAAGGAGCTAAGAGCAAGAGAAGTGGTGGTACATCCCCCAACTGTTTTCTAAGGGTATGGCCACACCTGACTCGATGAGCGGGGATAATTGAGCGGGGTTCTAGGACAACTGCCTCCTGGACAATTGCCCCCCAGACAACTGCCCCTGGACAACTGCCCCCTGGATAATTGCCCCCGTAGGACAACCGCCCCCTGGGCAACTGCCCCCTGGACAATTGTCTTCGCAAAATATCACCCGATTCACGGTACAAATGGTTGCAAGTGTCTAACCTAACCTAACCTAATTTAACCTAACTTAACCTGACCTGACCTAACCTAACCTAACCTAACCTAATCTTTAGCGGGAGGTAATTGCCCGGGAGGGGGCAGTTGTTTTATGGGGGCAATTGTCCAGGGGGCAGTTGTTCTATGTGGGAGATTGTCCAGGAGGCAGTTGTCAGGGGGCAGTTGTCCAAGGGGCACTTGTCCAGGGGGCAGTTGTCCAGATACCCTTGAGCAGGGAGGGATGTGGCAACATGATAAAACTCATTAAATCCTATGTGGGTGGCCACACTGAATGAGTGGGGAGGTTTGTTGTTCTGCCCACCCTCCACGCTTGTCGCTACGCTGTGCAACAAGTTTCAAAATCAAAATGTCACACACTGCCGAGCAGCATCCCAAGGCATGTCTGCACCGATGAACAGCTACTGTCTATCTGTCGTGCGCAAGGTTGCCACTTCATATTTGGACAGGAATCATGTTGATGCTCACCTTGCCACTCATAGCTCGATGCTACCTCTCCGCTTGTGACATCTGGGGTTGCCGTACCCTAACACCCGCACCTCACTCGAAATGGAAGCTCACATCTTCAATGTAAGTGGTAATTTTGAAAGCATGAGAGTGCACCCCTTTGTGTGGGTAGGCATGACAAACAGTTGGTAGCCCTGATTAATTTTATCCATTTCGTGTTTATGGGTGTGGTGCAAATTTCAACTGCTCATTACCAGTTGACACAGGCTGCATCTCCACACATTTCAACTGCTCGTTACCACATGACGTTGGTTGCATCAAACAAAATGGTCCCTGTTTTTTTGGTTATGGAACGATTTTGGGCGAGAACAAAGCACTATTTGTGTCCCTGTGTATCCCTTCGCTCAACCCACTCCTCACACAGCACTACCCCACTGCTCCAGTCTGTGTGCTCCGGGCCTTGCTCAAGCATAAAACAATTTCCTTTCGCTTTCCATACAATCAGCTCTAATTGACCTACAGTAATTCTTTATACACTGAAATGTAGCTAAATAAATTCCCTGTAACTTTTTCTCAGTACCGGTAACACTAACCATAGAAATTGTATTTCTATGAGAAAAAGGTGAAAATAACTGAAGTAAAAAAATTAAATTAAGGCATAATTAACATTTGGCTGATCTCTGTTACAACACCATAAGCAAGTACATATAATCAGGATTAGAGTGAAAAAAAAAATGATTATCAAAGCATAATAAGGGTGTAAGGATAAATTGTTTCTGAACTATTGAGTCTGCAGGATCAGCGGTGTGATAGGGGGGGGATCTCTCAGTGTGTGGTCTTGGGTGCCCACGACTGTGTCCCAAGTACTCGCTCGCGGTAGGACGCACCCTGCGTCGAATGGTAATGAGAGTGTGGGAAATATTTTGCCCCAGAGCAGTTGCGCTCTCTAAATTTATCATAATTATCCCTGGTTAAAGGCAGAGGATGTAGAGACTGTTGTTAATTATTCAAGCGGTTTTAATAACCCAGAAACGACGTTCTCTTTAATAATTCTTGTTATTGATAAATTAAATGCTACTGCATTTAACCCCCGTGGACAACTATGCATTGTAAATACATGTAATTATGTGGTATTTTCCACTGACCTAAGCTGCGTCTGCGCGATAGGTGACGTGGCAAGCAGGGAAAGATTCCCCTGTTAAGGCAGATGTGGAATTAAGATATTTACATAGTTAAAGGGAATATTTGGTCTAACTTTAGTTTAAGTGGACCTAAGATTAATTTGTTAGATTTGCCCTGTACATATCATGATGTAATTTAACTGTAATTAGTACTGTGATTAAATAAGAGTTGGCAACCCACAATGCGATGAGGTGTTGGGGCTTGCCGTGTTCACGCACTCTGCTCTTAGCTCTCGTGGAGTTAACACTCTGCTCCTAGCTCTCGTGGAGTTAGCAAGGTTGTACATACACACCATAAGGACGCTTGCTTCCCCAAGCAACTATACCAGGCAGCTTCATCGTCATCGGTTAACGATCACTCCCTCTTCATATAGCTAAGTAACCTTTACGAATTGGCCAGTTCAAGGGAGGATTAGCGAAGAGATAGATTAGAAGATAGTATTGTAGGTGAGTTAAATTTAATTTACGTATCACCTAACTCTGAGACTTGTTTGATTTACTTAGACAACTTTAGGGAAGAATAACGACCTACGAGTTGTGTACCGAGAAAATTCTTGCATAGCGGTGTCCCGGCAGGGATACCGACTTGGATACATTAAACATTTCTCACATTTTGGTGCCCAGATACATAGAGGGCCCCAATTTGTTTAACAGAACTACTCAACATTTTTCACATTTTTGGTGCCCCGACCGAGTGAGGATAACCGATGTGTGCCGAGGCGCTGAATGTGTTTAAAGTTGCTTTTATTGGGCATATCTGCTACTACGTTCGGTTGCAATGAAGTAGTGGAGAATATTATAACAGTGATAGGAGCCATAGAGGGCTCTTGTAAATCCTCAGAAGCCATAACCCTCCTCTAGCCAAGGAACCTGCCATATGGCTCTCCAGTTTGTTATGGAACATATAAATTAATTAGCAGAGCTGTAAACCGAAAGTTGCAACGGATCAGGAAGGGAAGGGATTTCATACATTTTAATGCCAAGCCCTTCCAAGCAATGTTGAAATCTGATGGTATACATTGGATCCATCATGGTAGGGAAGCGGTTCTGCAGAAATTTATAAATTATGTAGAACATAAGAAAGGAGAGTTCTATGCTGTACAAGCTATGGGTGGGCCTATGGAGTATTGAGGTAATTAATTCTGAGCTCGGGGAATATGGGTGTTTTGGCAATTGAGTGTGGGGATGAAATAAAACCCTAGAGGTTTAATAACCCTGGGGGATAGGTTGAAATTATAGACCTAATCCCTACACTCCTCAAAATTAAATTAAATAATTAGCTGAGCTGTAATGAATATTACGAAATTGGGAGAGGGGATAATTTGCACAATGAGGACTTAATCCCTACCCTCTTCAAAATTTAAAATAATCAAATCATTACTAAGTTGAGGTAAAATTGTGGTTTGAATTCATAATTAAATTATTAAATTAGAACTCCGTCAACATGTCTGTTTCTTTATTGCAAAGATCTTCTAGTAGTAAGGCAGGATGGGTAACTAGAGCCATAAATGATTGTAACCAGTCGTTGGACCAAATACCTCTGTCCAAGGAGAGAATAAATAGTCTCCTAAATATTCTGAAAGATCGATGGAGTAAGTATGAAGAGAGTTACTTAACTTTAGAAGCACTATAGTAAAAGCTGAGAATAAGGAACTCTTAGAGTCAGAAACTACGAAGTTTGAGGATAAATTAGAAGAATACTTAACCGTAGTAAAGACACTAGAGTCAGAATTAGCTGACACTGCCGCGGAAACACAAGTTGTGGCACAGCAGAGTAGAGCTGTGTTACCACAAATAACGCTTCCGGAATTTGATGGAGAGCAGAACTGGAAATCCTTCTGGGATCAGTTCAAATATTTGGTACACGATAGAATAGATCTCCCTAAAGTCACCAAACTTACCTATTTGTTAGGACAGGTCAAAGGAACACCATATCAACTGATAAAAGAATTACCAGTGGAAGAAAATAACTATGAAGTGGCTTTGACCATCCTTAGACAAAATTACGAAGACAGGGAACAAATTATAAATCATTTAGTAAAGGCTCTAATGGAATTACCCATGCCTAGGCACGATTTTGATTCTTTGCAAAAATTTAGAATTGCAACAAGTTGTAAATTAAGGGCCTTAGGTACTTACGAAGATATTAAAACATCAGATTGGGTGCTTTCAAGAATTGTGTCCTTAAAGCTACCACCGAAAACCAAGGATGCTTTGTATGGTAGGTACCAGAAGGATAATTTCTCCTGTGAAGAGATAGAGGAAGGCTTGATGCAACTCTGTAAACATTTGCAAGGAGCATTAAACACTACTGAGGTCAAACAGAAGACTGAAGTAAAGAAAAAACCCACTAACCAACTGATTGGGAAAGTTAAGTCAGAGAAGACTAAGTATGTGCCTAAAGAAGAGGTAGGTACTTTCCTTAGCAGCACAAAGGCCGAGGATAAAGTATTAAAGATAAGGAATAGACATGCTGAGGATATTAAGGAAATAAAACCTTCCATGGTAAAAGACAGGAACGTTTGTGTCTTTTGTGGTGAGCAACATTCCAGTGTATTTGGTCAACACTACCCTGATTATGCTTCTAGAGTAGGGAAGCTTCAGGAACTGGGGTGTTGTATAATCTGCATGAACTCCGAACATACTGCCGCGGACTGTAAGACTAAATTAAATCTTTGCTTTAAATGCAAAAAAAGATCATCATCATAGTGCTTTATGCCCTAGGATGAAAACTGAGGTTCCTAAACCTGCAAGCGTCAATATGACAATTGCAAAGGGGAATGCTCCATTAGTAATGCCAGCTGCAGTACCAATAGCAGATGTGAAAGTATTGTTTGAGAATAGAAACCAATTGGTATGTACCCTGTTTGATACGGGTGCTCAGAAAACCTTCATTTCTGCAGACATTGTGAAGAAATTAAAGTTACCAGTTATCGGCAAGGTAAATCTAGCCATTACAGGATTCTTGACAACTAGGAAGGCTCAGTCTTTTGATTTAGTTAGACCTGTAATACAATTAGGCAGATATAAATGCCGTATAACAGTAGCGGTGCTTGATACTATGGAGACAAGTATATACATAAAGGGATTGAAGGAAACCTCTGATCATTTACAAAGCTCAGGGATAAAGTTGGCTAAACAGAATGTGGAATCAGATACTGTGGGTCCCATAAAAATGATAATTGGTTCTGATTATTGTGGAAGATTCCTACATAGGACTTTCAAAAGGAATAAGGTACAGTTGTTCAAGAGACCAGGAGGTAACCTTATTATGGGTCAGTTGCCTTTTCCAAAACAAGTTAAAGGAGAGGCCAAACTAGTAGACTCAGTCTTTGTTACCCCCACACAGTCATTGATGGTAGCTAGAATAGGTGCAGAATTAGAACCTACTCAGATAAATGACTTGCTGGATGAAAACATTGAACCTGTACACAAACTGTGGGACCTAGACAGTATAGGTATACACTCTGAGGAACCAACCCCTGAAGATAAAATAACATTGGATCTATATAATAAGTCTGTGGAATTTAAGGATGGACAGTATTGGGTAGGATTACCATGGAAACTAAACCATTCAGAGTTACCAACAACTTACCAAGCAACTAAAGCTCAGTTAAATTCTCTTCTAAGAAAGATGAGAGATAAACCAGAACATCTGATCCTATATGATAATATTATAAGGGATCAATTGAAGAATAAATTTATAGAAGAGGTAGAATACCCTGTTAACCACAAAGAAGGACACTACTTACCACATCATGCTGTAAGCAAGGATTCAGTAACTACTCCCATAAGGATAGTATTCAACTGTAGTAGTAAAGCGTCCAAGGGATCAGCTAGCTTGAACGATTGCCTATACTCTGGACCTACACTAACAGATAAGTTAGGGAATGTGTTACTAGGATTTAGAGAGAAACCTTACGCTTACACAGCAGTCATTAGTAAGGCTTTTCTCAGAATAGGACTGAGAGATGAGGATAGGAAATTTACAAAATTCCTCTGGCCTCATGATCCTCAAAATGAGGATAGTCCATTGAAAACTTACTGTTTCCTATCGGTGCTCTTTGGCTCTTGTGCTAGTCCTTTCCTACTTTGCAACACATTAAAGCATCATTTTGAAAATACCAAATGTCCAGAAATGGGCAGGCTTTTTATATGGATAATTTGCATGGTGTTGCTGATACAGAATCGGAAGCTTTGAAGGCTTATGAAGTAGCCAATTCCGAATGTGGGAAGGCAAATTTGCCGTTACAGAGCTGGAATACAAATTCACCGCTTTTGAGGAATAAAATACAAGAGGACTATCCAGATTCTGACATTCCCAAAATTCAAAATGTGTTAGGTCTTAACTGGGATACAACAGCTGATGTAATAAGTTTGAAACCAGTTAAGTTCTCTGATGTCACTCTCACCAAGAGGTCCTTGTTAAGTCAGGTTTCCAAGCTATTTGACCCATTAGGATTTGTCAGTCCTATAGTTATTAGGGGCAAATGTTTAGTACAGAAGGCTTGGCGAGAAAAATTAGACTGGGACACTGAATTGGGTGAGACATATGTGGAACAATGGGAACAGATTAGAAAGGAGTTTGAAACTACATCAAGCATATGTATTCCCAGGAAAATAAACAGTAATGAGAAGTCGCACTTACACATATTTTGTGATGCTTCTCAAAGGGCCTATGGAGCAGCAGCTTATTGCGCAACAGGAGAGGATAGTAAGATTATAATGTCCAAAGCCAGAGTTGCGCCAATTAACCAAAGAACCCTACCTCAAATGGAATTGGCTGCCATAGAAGTAGGAACTAAATTGGCCAGGTATATAACCATTACTCTTGATACTCAGTTTGAGGACATTTACATATGGACTGACAGTGAGATTTGTCTTTACTGGATAGGGAAGGAAGACAGTAAAATTCCTTTCGTCCGTAATAGAGTGAAGACTATTAAAGAACTGTCTTCCAAATTTAATATCATGCATGTATCCTCCAAACAAAATCCAGCTGATCTGCTCTCGAGAGGTTCGACCGTAAAGAGACTGATCAAAGATAATTTGTGGTTTAAAGGTCCTAAATGGTTACTCACTAAGGATTGGCCTGAACAGAAACAGTACAGTATTGCTGAGATTAGTGCAGTGAACTTGGATCCTATAGTACCTGAGCCAGAAGTAATTGACATCAGCCGATTCTCGTCAATAAGACAACTTCTAAATACTACTAAATTGGTTGTTGAATTTTTGAATAAGAAGGTGGGGTTTCAGAAATTAGATCCCCTAGAATACTGGCTGAAAAGAGTACAAAGAAATTCTTACGGGGAAGAATATAAACTTTTAGGCCAAGACACTGGAAAAAGGAATAAGCTGATGAAGAATTTAGGCTTGCTCTTAGACGGAAAAAGTCTGATAAGATGTCGAGGCCGATTGGTAAAGGCTGACTTGCCCATCCAAACCAAACATCCCATTTTATTACCTAAGAGTGAATGCTTTGTACAACTTATTATAAAGGAAGCCCATGATTCCACTCTCCATGGAGGTGTACCGCAGACCTTAGCCCAAATTCGGGAAAGGTACTGGATTCCTAAGGGTAGACAGGTTATTAAAAAATATCTCAAAAACTGCATCATTTGTAGGAAGTACGAGCAGAGACCTTATATCTACCCAGGACCACCAGCCCTACCGAAGGATAGGGTGAACATAAGTCGGCCCTTCCATATAACAGGAGTGGCCTACACAGGGGC
Organism: Coenobita brevimanus; assembly: GCF_032717465.1. Classification (NCBI taxonomy): domain Eukaryota; kingdom Metazoa; phylum Arthropoda; class Malacostraca; order Decapoda; family Coenobitidae; genus Coenobita; species Coenobita brevimanus. The sequence continues at coordinate 8,299,754 of NC_137032.1, forward strand.
TATAACTGTTACGGGTGAGGAAACTCCCCATAAAGTTTACATTTGTTTATTTACTTGTGCCTACACAAGGGCAGTCCATCTAGAACTAGCGGAAGACCTAAGCTCTGAGACATTCCTCAATGTCTTTCGCAGATTTGCTGCCAGAAGGTCTTGTCCTGGCAAGCTAAGCGACAACGGAACTAATTTCGTTGGAGCAGCACCCTTACTGTTGAACATAATGAACGACCCGAAGGTTAAGTCGGCGCTGGGAATCCGAAATTGTATTTGGCAGTTCACAGCTCCAAGAGCTCCATGGCAAAATGGATTTACCGAAAGAATGATTGGTATTGTCAAGAACTGCCTGAGGAAAACATTACATAGAACTAAGATCACGAGAGAAGATTTAAGAACAGTAATAACTGAAATTGAAGCCAGGGTTAATAATAGACCTCTGACTTATCAAGATGACACTAGCGACTCGCTAGAGGCCTTAACACCGGCTCACATGTTATATGGCAGGAAGCTCCATTCGATGCCTTGTGTGGATATCCAGGAAGAAGTTGATGATCCTAACATAGAAACTAATGATTTAGGACAACACCTTCGGGAGGGATATCAACGTCTGAAAAAGGTGCTGGATACTTGGAACAGACATTGGAGCAAAGAGTATCTTTTGACCCTACGCGAGAGGTTTTATGGAGCTCAGGCTGCCAGCAACAAATCAGTTATTAACATAGGAGATGTGGTCTTAGTGAAGACTGAACAGCCAGGATCCCAGTGGCCATTAGCTAAAGTGATCTCCACACACCCAGATTCTGAAGGGGTGCTGAGACTTGTAAAAATAAAATGCAGGGGACATACCAGTATAAAAACTATTGATAAACTGGTACCCCTTGAGTTAGCAGCCACTCCGGATTCAGAGAATGGTGAAGATCAAACGGGTCAAGAGGCGCGACCTAGTAGGGCCGCAGCACAGGGTTCTCGAGAACTATGGAGGGAACTCTTGGCTAAGGGTCATATTACATGATACAACGTATCATTTTCCGCCGGCCCCAAAACTGCGGGAAATATTTTCCCCCAGAGCAGTTGCGCTCTCTAAATTTATCATAGTTATCACTGGTTAAAGGCAGAGGATGTAGAGACTGTTGTTAATTATTCAAGCGGTTTTAATAACCTAGAAACGACGTTCTCTTTAATAATTCTTGTTATTGATAAAATAAATGCTACTGCATTTAACCCCCGTGGACAACTATGCATTGTAAATACATGTAATTATGTGGTATTTTCCACTGACCTAAGCTGCGTCTGCGCGATAGGTGACGTGGCAAGCAGGGAAAGATTCCCCTGTTAAGGCAGATGTGGAATTAAGGTATTTACATAGTTAAAGGGAATATTTGGTCTAACTTTAGTTTAAGTGGAACTAAGATTAATTTGTTAGATTTGCCCTGTACATATCATGATGTAATTTAACTGTATTTAGTACTGTAATTAAATAAGAGTTGGCAACCCACAATGCGATGAGGTGTTGGGGCTTGCCGTGTTCACGCACTCTGCTCCTAGCTCTCGTGGAGTTAGCAAGGTTGTACATACACACCATAAGGACGCTTGCTTCCCCAAGCAACTATACCAGGCAGCTTCATCGTCATCGGTTAACGATCACTCCCTCTTCATATAGCTAAGTAACCTTTACGAATTGGCCAATTCAAGGGGGGATTAGCGAAGAGATAGATTAGAAGATAGTATTGTAGGTGAGTTAAATTTAATTTACATATCACCTAACTCTGAGACTTGTTTGATTTACTTAGACAACTTTAGGGAAGAGTAACGACCTACGAGTTGTGCACCGAGAAAATTCTTGCATAGCGGTGTCCCGGCAGGGATACCGACTTGGATACATTAAACATTTCTCACATTTTGGTGCCCAGAAAGAGGGCCCCGATTTGTTTAACGGAACTACTCAACATTTTTCACAGAGAGGGTTAAAATTTAAAATCTTTAAATAAAAAGAACATATAACAGTTTCTAAGATTCACACAACATATAATCTCAATGTCAGCCATTCTTATATCTTTTATTATTAAAGACTGGCATTTGTTCTTGAACACTCTTACATCAGAACCTGTACCATAGGAAGAATTCGGTGTCAGACATAGCCTCAAAGGTGTTCATGCAGTCACCAATAACCTTACGAATATGCCTTGGCTGGTCAGACCGATTTTGACTATTTCTGTCCCATATGCTTATTTTTGTCATTTTTCCCACCCAGAACCCCCACATCCCATGAGTCCCCTATGACACCTAGGGAGGGAGTCAGTTTGAAAACCAGTCACGAGCACCGACAAAAAAATTTTTGAATTCCTTGAAATTACACCAAAATACATCAGAAAAATATATTGCCAAGCCAAAACAAAATAGTGCGAACTTGTAAGTTTACCAAACGCAAACAGGAAACTTTGTGATTCACACTAATTGGCTGTTCATGATTCGTGTGTTTAGGTAGTATTCGGCCATTGTTTACTGTAGGAATCATTTCAGGAACTGATCAAATCAATTATACAAGTATCATGCACAATATCTGATAAACAGCTTTGTAGAAATATTGATAAATAAAATGGGAGTGGATACAATATCTCATTTTTGTTTTCATCTCATCGTAAATATACCATCACTGGAAAAGCGGTGAAATCTTTTCAAACGATACAAATATTTTGTGCCTATTTATTTATTTTTATTACATTATGTTTCTAACATTAAATTAAAATTTCCATCACACACACCATATGGTCCTTCAAATTCTCCATAGTTTTCATTGCACAAGGGTACTATAATATGACGAAGAGGCACACGAAGGGGTAGTATGAGCCTCCCCGCGGATTCCAGTACTACTCAGCGGTAATCCTCTCCCCTTTGCAGGGGAACCCTATCCCTTTCGTGCTTTAAGATTGCTAGAAGATCTGGACATGGCAAGATGAATGCCTGCCCACAGTTTAAGACTACGGGCTTTAGGATTTAGCGATGTTGGCCATTTGTGACAGGTGAAGTCATAAGGTAGGTTCACTAATTTAGCCAAAAAAATCTAAATATCTCCCACCTCCCTTCATATCCTATACCTGTATATATATATATATATATATATATATATATATATATATATATATATAGTAAAAGTCCATTAATCCGAATGGCAGTGGATCGAGAATCATTCTGATTATCAGAATCTTCGAATTTTTTAGTGTGACCCCTAAGACAGTTTCATGTTTAAACTGAAATTTTACCGAATGGATCACTTTTCATTCATTCATAATACAATATGGCACATATTATCAATTATTTATGTATTACACAAATTCCTTTATTTAATAATGTATTACTGAAGACACGAACTGTAATTGGTAAATCAAGAGATATTATGGGTTGTTTAACTCATCAGTAGTGCATAGTGTTGAAAACAGCAGTTGTAGGCAGGTAAATTCAATTAGAGAGAGTAAGTCCAGGGTTAATAATAATATGCACGCATTGTAAAAGCACAATTCACCGTCAGACACTTCGCCATCAAAATATGGACGATATCCCGTCAGGATGATTCCCTGTCGTTTATTTACATATCAGTTTATTTAGCAACTACACTAGTTTTTTAATACTTGTACCTCTTCAAAGTCATTTTAAAATGTACCCAGGATGTTGTAGTACCAACAGAAATTAATGACGACAGCTATGCTAGAATATAATTCAAAGTCAACTACAGCAAGGTACAAGCAAGTTAATTATTGTCTAAAATGCAACTTATAAATGATATCCAAAGCCTACGCTTTTGAACGAACATAGACTTTGATAGATCCCACTGAAAATTGTATCAGTTAAATCAATAATAAGTATATTTATAGAATGACGGGGAATCGTCCAGGGTGTGAATTGTCCTGACGGCAAATTTGTCTTGTTATTGTTGTGATGGCGAATTGACTTGACAGCGAATTGTCCTGAAACCATCAGTGGATTTACCTGCCTGGATGCTCATGCACTTCAGCCAGTCACGGATATCAGCCTCCCTGACAGCCTCTGCACGTTTCTTGTAGAACTCGTTTTGCAAGATATGTAAATTGATCACCTCAGCAGCATTGTAATGATTATTTTGTTCAACGAAATGCACCAGTTTATCAAAATATACAGAAGCTTCCATGAAACTTCCATGACCACGCCGCTCGCCACTTCGGCTCATTTGGTGCTCAGTTTGACTCTTTAATTTTGATTTTTGTTTTTTTACTTCTGGAGTTTTTATCAGCCTTCTTCAAAAATTCAGATTATTGGGATTTTTGGATTATCAGTGTTCAGATTAATGGACTTTTACTGTGTATATATATATATATATATATATATATATATATATATATATATATATATATATTGTTACATAGAATATGATTTCATCATCCTTTGTGTAATTTTAAGGCACAGTGTGCTGCATGTTTGATCACGAGCGTGTTCTGCCTCAGTTCCCCCCTTCTACCGTTATAGTAGAGTAAGTCGTCCTTTCTGTTGTTCAGAGTAGGATTGTCAGCTCTTTGTCCCCTATGGCTTCATTTGCGCGTCCTTCTTGCAAGTTGTATCAAGCTCTGCTGGCCCCTATATAATGAGCTCAGTCTCTGCATCATTGCCACTTAGATCTACTCCTCATTTTGTTCACATTTCTGTCCTCCCCTGTTATTATTGTGAGTGCTCAGGAAGTCTCCAACCATCTAGCAGCTGTGTAATTTGAGTATAACTGTTATTGCATTTTTCCTTGTACTGTGTAGCGTAAGGTGTTAATTTGTAGGCCTAGTGAGGTTTTTGTAATTCATGTGAGATTCTTATTGTTAGCCATTGTTCATAATAGTTTGTATCTGTAATAATTTATCTTGCATTAACTGAGCATTACCCAGTGTATTTTCATTTTATCAGGGCTGACTTAGGTAAATTTACTCTTGCTAATTTCGTGTTAATAGAGGCTATTGCAGTTAACCATATATTTAACCTGTTTTTTTGCCATTACATTATCCTTATGAGTCCTGAATGTGTTGTTGTTAGCTTGTGCATTAAACTTTAACTTGTAATTTTACCTAACTCCTTTGTTTTGAACCTGGAACTTTACGGGACAGTAGTGATTATCAGTATTCTCACTTAAAGTGTGCATTATCTTTCTCTGTTCCGTAACATAAATTTGGCGACCTCTTATCAGGATATTCAGGATATTATCATAAGGATATTGTTTGATATTTTGTGACTGTGATTTATTCATGATGTCTACTATTACTACACTTGATGAAGCCAAAGATTTTTTGTCAAATGTGCAAACAGTGTGTGATGTAGAAAACAGAACAAAGAATGAACTTAAGCTTGTTGCTCAACAATTGGGAATTGCTGTTCGCTCTCATCATTCTAAAGATCAAATTGTTGACATGATTAATGAAAGCTTGTTTAATGTAACTCCTCCAAATGAGCAAACGCAGATTTAATTAGCTAAGTTACAGCTAGCCCTGCAGGAGGCTCGTGTGAAGGAAGCTGAATTTCAAGCACGTGCTAAGGAGGCTGAGTCTCAGGCTAAGGAGGCTTGTGTTAAGGAGGCTGAATTTCAAGCAAATGCTAAGGAGGCTGAATCTCAGGCTCGGATTCAGGAGGCACAGATACAGGCTCAGGCACAAATTGAACTAGCTAGGATTCAGGCAGACCATGAGTATCGCATGAAACAAGGTGGAACTGGATCATCTAGCTCTGATGATTTTGATGTGGCTAAAAATGTTAAACTTGTCCCTCCTTTTAATGAATCTGATTTAACAAAGTATTTTCAGTTGTTTGAGAGGGTAGCTACAGGTTTTAATTGGCCCAAAAAGTATTGGCCAGTACTCCTTCAAACTGTTCTCACCGGTAAAGCTCAAGTAACTTATGCATCTTTGCCTCAGGATCAATGTGATAATTATGATGTAGTTAAGAGCCTGATTCTTAAGGCCTATGAGCTTGTTCCTGAAGCCTATAGAGTAAAATTTAGGACAACTTACAAGCAAGATAAGCAATCCCATTTTGAGTATGCAAAAATCAAAGATGATCTGTTAGAGCAGTGGTTAAATTCTAAGAATGTGGATTCTGATTTTGGTAAATTTAAGCAGATGATTTTGCTGGAGGACTTCAAGAGGTGTATTTATAAAGATGTAAGCCTATATCTTGATGAGAAAAGAATAGATAATTTGTCTGATGCTGCAGTTTTAGCTGATGAATATGTTCTCACTCACAAGAGATATTCTAGAGAAAAAGGGAAAGCTGAGAGTAAGTACGTTGCCTCTACTCAGAGTACAGGTAACAGGAAAGAGAATAAAGACGATGTTTCTCAGGAAGTAAATACCAGCTTCACCTCTAGATTTCAGAAAAGTAAATGTACTTATTGTAGTAAGCTTAGTCATACTACGGAGAAATGTTTCAGGAGACATCGTGATGTGAACAAAAAGGAGTCTTTAAATATTCAGTCAATTGGTCTAGTGTCCACACTTGAGAGTTCCCAGAATTCTTTAACTGAGTTAACTGAAGCTGCTTTGAGGGGTAACTTAAATTCTCATGATGGAGCTCCTCTTTTGAGCAGTAACGTGGGTGACACTCTCAAGAGTTCATGTGCTAATTTCCTGTCTGATGGTTTTGTCAGTCCTCTGGACAGTAATGATAGGAAATCAGTTAAAATATATCGTGATACAGGTGCTTGCCAATCCCTTATGCTGACCAGTGTTCTAGGCTCTAATGTTAATTCCTCTGATGAAACTGTAATCTTACAAGGTGTAGGGAATAATTACTTCTCTGTCCCTCTGTGCAGAGTGAATTTAGAGTCTGGTTTTGCTAATGGTTCCGTTATGGTTGGGTTGGTTGAGACACTCCCAATGTCAGGTGTAACTCTCTTACTTGGAAATGATATTGGTGGAAGTCAAGTGTGTCCAGCTCCTCAGTTGTCTAGTAAGCCAGTGGCTGCGACCCAGGATTGTGATGTCCCTGATGTGTTCCCTGCATGTGATGTCACTAGGGCTAAGTCTAAAGTTACTGGAGATTTAGAGGATAATGATGATGATGATGTTATCCTAGCTGACACTTTTCTTGCTAATTTGGACCACTCACCAGATGGGGCAGTACCCCGTAGTGTTGATAATTTGTCTCGTCAAGAGTTGGTCGAGTTGCAGGTTGCTGACCCTGAGTTGAAAGGTCTAGCTAACTCTGCTTGCAGTGAGGAAGAGTCAGCTGGTGCTTCTACTTGTTATTATATAAAGTCAGGAGTACTTATGAGGAAGTGGAGACCCCCAACAGCATCAGCCGACTGTGAATGGGAGGTTGTACATCAAGTTGTCATCCCTCGTGTTTGTAGGCAGGATATCATTAGAGTGGCTCATGATTCCAGTTTGGCAGGACACCTTGGAGTGAGGAAGACTGTGGCACGCATTTTGAAACACTTCTACTGGCAAGGTATCTTGAAAGAAGTTTCCTGGTATTGTAAGTCTTGTCACACCTGTCAAGTTGTGGGGAAGTGTAATCAGACCGAAAAGGTTGCACCTCTAGTTCCCATTCCTCCTTTTGAGGCGCCATTCACCCGTGTGTTGGTGGATATTGTGGGCCCTCTGCCTAAGACTTCTTCAGGATTTTCTTATGTGTTGACCCTGATTGATATGGCTACTCGTTATCCTGAAGCCATTCCACTTAGAAATATCTCAGCAAAGAACGTGGTTAAGGAAATGCTAAGGTTCTTCACAAAGTTTGGTCTGCCCAAGGAGGTACAGTCAGACCGGGGAAGTAATTTCATGTCAAATGTTTTCAAGCAGTCTCTGAAAGAGTTGGGCATCACCCAGATCACGTCTTCAGCTTACCATCCCCAGAATCAAGGAGCGTTGGAGAGATATCATCAAACACTCAAATCGATGCTCAAGAAATGCTGTTTGGAACATCAGAAAGACTGGGATAAAGGTCTTCCATTCGTTGTGTTTGCCGCAAGAGAATCTCCAAATGAATCACTGGGCTTCTTACCTTTTGAACTACTGTTTGGCCATGAAGTATGAGGACCCCTTAAGTTACTCAAGGAATGCTGGCTGTCGGAGGAAGATGACGTCAACCTGCTGGAGTATGTGATGAAGTTCAAAGAACGGCTGTCCACTGCTTTACAACTGGCGAGAGAGAATTTAGGAGCTGCTCAGGAGAAGATGGAGTCTACTTCTTCAGGAGTATTCATTAGACATACAACATGTCAAGGGGAAAGAAAATGTTATTGCAGATTGCTTATCTAGACTTTAGACAGATTGTTTTAGAGTAATAAGAAATTTCCTTTGTAAATTTCTTTTTTCTTTGTGGGGAAGTGTTACATAGCCTATGATTTCATCATCCTTTGTGTAATTTTAACGCACAGTGTGCTGCATGTTTGATCACGAGCGTGTTCTGCCTCAGTTCCCCCCTTCTACCGTTACAGTAGAGTAAGGCGTCCTTTCTGTTGTTCAGAGTAGGATTGTCGGCTCTTTGTCCCCTATGGCTTCATTTGCGCGTCCTTCTTGCAAGTTGTATCAAGCTCTGCTGGCCCCTATATAATGAGCTCAGTCTCTGCATCATTGCCACTTAGATCTACTCCTCATTTTGTTCACATTTCTGTCCTCCCCTGTTATTATTGTGAGTGCTCAGGAAGTCTCCAACCATCTAGCAGCTGTGTAATTTGAGTATAACTGTTATTGCATTTTTCCTTGTACTGTGTAGCGCAAGGTGTTAATTTGTAGGCCTAGTGAGGTTTTTGTAATTCATGTGAGATTCTTATTGTTAGCCATTGTTCATAATAGTTTGTATCTGTAATAATTTATCTTGCATTAACTGAGCATTACCCAGTGTATTTTCATTTTATCAGGGCTGACTTAGGTAAATTTACTCTTGCTAATTTCGTGTTAATAGAGGCTATTGCAGTTAACCATATATTTAACCTGTTTTTTTTGCCATTACATTATCCTTATGAGTCCTGAATGTTTTGTTGTTAGTTTGTGCATTAAACTTTAACTTGTAATTTTACCTAACTCCTTTGTTTTGAACCTGGAACTTTACGGGACAGTAGTGATTATCAGTATTCTCACTTAAAGTGTGCATTATCTTTCTCTGTTCCGTAACAATATATATATATATATATATATATATATATATATATATATACCCGGTATAGGAGCCTCTGTGGTACAGTGGTAGAGTGTGCGTTTCGTACACGGGTGAGCCAGGGTTCGCGCCCCGCCAGGGCAATAAACTTTTGGAGTGTTCACCCGGCCACGTGCTGCATTGGCGGACACCAGGGATGCTGTGGTTGAACCAGTGTTGCTTACTATAAAGTATGCTTGCACCCAGTCGGCTTAAGCGGGCCGATTACACTTGGTTCACAGACTACACACACATCCAAAGCCACTCCAACACTACAATTACGATGATGATATATATATATATATATATATATATTAATGCGAGGAAGAAGGAACCAAAGGCCATGAGCCTCCTATAACAGTTCCCTCCAAGAGAAAAACAAAATACATTAGAGAGCCAAATTCAACATCCGATCATTTCGAGATGCCTGGACACACTGCGTTTGAAAGACTGGAGATCATAGGCAGCAGGAAATACAGACAGAGGGAGACAGTTCCAGAGGAGACCTGTTGCATAAATGAAAGACTGGGAATAAAGGTTTACTCTTGCATTAGAGAGTTGGACAGAAATGGGATGAGAGTTTGCTGCTAGACGGGTGCTACGTGCCCGTCATAGAGGTGGAGGAATGCATGCAGACAGTTCAGAGGAGCAGTGACCATTGAAGTAGCGATAGAAAATAGATAAGGATGCAACAGTGCAACGAAGAGACAGAGGTTGAAGGGAGTCAGTAAGAGGAGGAGAGTTAATGAGACGAAAAGCCTTTGACTCCACCCTATTGAGAAGATCTGTATGTGGGGAGCCTCCCCACACATGAGAGTTGTACTCCACACAGGGGCGGATAAAACCCCTGTACAGAGTCAACAATTGTACAGGGGTAATGAAAGAATGGAGTCGGCTCAGCACACCCAATCTCTTGGAAGCAGATTTTACAAGAGATGTAATATGATCTTTCCAAGCAAAGTCCCACGTAAATGAAACCCCAAGCATGTTCAAGGATGATGCAGGATTAAGCTGAATATTATCAAACATTAGTGGGTATGGCTATGGATGATTTTGTCGGGTTGATAGGTGTAAGAACTGAGTCTTAGATGCATTAAAAACAACCAGATTATTTTTACCCCACTCAGAGATACGAGCCATGTCAGATATTAGGTGTGCCATAGCCTCATCTCTTGTTTGTTGAAGTAACTGCTGAGATGGGCGTTGCGGGAACCAAATGGAAAGGTGAAAGGTGGAGTCATCAGCGTATGACTGGATAGGGTTAGATGTACAACTTAGCGGGTTTTTGATAAATAAAAGGAAGAGAGTTGGTGATAGGACAGAGCCCTGAGGAACACCACTGTTGATAGATCTAGGAGATGAACGATGGGCGTCTACAATAGCGGCTATAGAATGACCAGAAAGGAAGCTAGCGATTAAGGCACAGATAGAAGGATAGAAACCGAAAGAGGGCAGTTTGGAAATTAAAGATTTATGCCAGACTCGATCGAAAGCCTTTGAGATGTCAAGTGCAATGGCAAAGCTTTCGCCAAAGTCCCGAAAGGAGGATGACCAGGAGTCTGAAAGGTAGGTGAAAAGATCGCCAGTGGAGCGTCCCTGACAGAACCAGTACTGACGATCAGAAAGAAGGTTGTGATAGGAAAGATGCGTTAAAATTTTTCTATTGAGAATTGACTCGAAAACTTTTGAAATACAGGACGTTAAATCAATTGGACGATAGTTGGAGAGTTGGGAGTGGTCACTCTTCTTTATGACTGGCTGATTGAGAGCAAACTTCCAGCAAGAAGGAAAGGTACAAGTTGACAGACAAAGGCGAAAGAGTTTGCCTAGGCAGGGTGTAAGCACAGAAGCACAGTTCTTGATAACAACAGGAGGGACCTCATCAGGCCCATATGCCTTGATAGTATTGAGGTCAGTGATGGCAGAAAATACATCAGCTGAAGAAATTTTAATGTCAGCCATGAGGATGTCAGAGGGGGGAAGTGATGGAGGAACAGCACCGGAATCATCTAAGGTGGAATCAGAGGAGAAAGTCTGTGAGAAGAGATCTGCTTTATCAGTAGAAGAAATAGCTACAGAACCATCAGAGTAGAAAAGAGCAGGGAAGGATGATGAGGGGAAGTTGTTAGAAAGGTTTTTGGGAAGGTGCCAGAAGGAGCAGGAAGAATTCGAGTCGGGGAGTTGAGAGCATTTACTACAGATGAAATTTTTTTTAACAGAGCGAAGTACAGACTTAGTACGATTCCGTGCAGAAACTTAAAGATGATGTGATTCAGGGGTGGGTTGGCTCCGGTACCTTTTGTAGGCCGTCTCCTTGTTGTGAACAGCATTAGAACAAGCGTGATTAAACCAAGGCTTTCCTGCGTTAGTCAAAGGATATGAAAATGGAATGTATGCTTCCAGGCATACATGCATACATATATATATATATATATATATATATATATATATATATATATGTATGTGTGTGTGTGTGTGTACTTGCTTGGAAACACACATCTACACACACACACACACACACACACACACACACACACACACACACAGGGATTCAATCTAGGCAGACGTGTGACACCAGCGCTCCGTACCAAATCATCACGGCCTGTGGCATTACCTAAATAGTATCTTTGTATGAGTCAAGCTCAGTACCAGGTTATACTAAATGATTGCTCATTATTAAAAAGAAAAAATAATAAGTTTAAACAAGACTTGTACAAACAGGAAATAGAACCAACACGAAAGAATACGCTGAGTCATCTCTGAGGTTTGTTTAGACTACAACAACACGGAGATTGTAAGTACATGCTTTGCACTTTAAGTATTGCAAAATGGATACATACTTCAGTAAAACAAATTTGGAAAAGAAAAGGGATAAAGGTAAAAAGCAAAATGATGATTTCTACCAAGAACTGGTTGAAGTAGAGACCCACAATAGACTGGTTGAACGAGTAAACAAACTAGAAATGGCTTTCAAAAATGAAATTGATGAACTAAAGAAGCAGATGCACTTGCAAAAGGAAGAAATAGAAAAACTAGGAAGGGAGGCCAATAAGAAAGACACAACCATCAGTGAACTAACAATGGAACTGAGTACACTTAGGAAGAAAATGAGTGAAATGGCAAGTACAGTAGTCAATCACGAGAGTGTTATGGAAGAGTTCAAAAATGACACAGAGACAATTAGGCAAGTTAGCAGTCTTATTGACCAGAGCAGTGATATTGAGGAGAAGATAACACAAGTGAATGAAACTGTGCAAAGCTACAAAAATGATGTAGAAACCACGTATGCTGAAATGGTGAAAGTAAAGAAAGACATAGAAACAAGGGTGGAGGAAAAAAGCATTAAAAAGGAGGTGAAAAGAATAATCCAAAACAATCCAAAGTTAGTCAGAGATTCAGTAGAGATAAACAAATCAATAGTAATCACTGGTATAGAAGAGGAAGAAGTTAAAAACAAGATCACAAGAGACAAAAAGGAGATGGCAAATGTAATGAGCTTACTGAAAGAAGTATCAGAGGAAATCTGTAGTAAAGACATAGAGGAACACAAAAGGTTAGGGAAATACGAGAAAAGCAAGACAAGACCTCTAAAGGTGACTTGCCAGAGTGTAAACACTGTGGAAGAGATACTAAAAAATGCAAAGAATCTTAAGGAAAAAGAGGAGTTCAAAAATGTATGGATAAAAAGATGCCTAACACAAGAGGAACTGGAATTACTGAAAGAGAAAAGGGAGGAAGCAAAAACAAAAAATGAGGGAAGATCAGAAGAGGAGAAGAAGAAATTTTTTTACAAAGTAATAGGATTGCAGGTACGAAAGTGGTACACAAACAGGATGGAAGAAAAAGGAGGAAGGTAGTAGAACCATGTCATGACAAGTATATAAACAAGGTGATAAAGTTGATGTACTCAAATGTGGATGGAATGGTATCTAAATTACTAGAGATGAATGATTATGTCAGAGAAAATGAACCACAAATAATATGCCTAACTGAAACAAAATTAATACCAAGGATATCAAATGACATACTAAACTTAGAGGAATACAATATATGGAGAAGAGACAGATATTTAAAAAAAGGAGGAGGAATTATAATATTAACTAAGAAAAATCTAAAAGTCAAGGAAATAAAACTAGATATACCATCACAAGTAGAACTGATTGCAGTAGAGATCGACACATCTGAAGGTAAAGTAATTGTAGCCAATTTGTACATGCCACCCAGATCAAACACATGGGAAAGAGACGAATATGAGGACCTGGCAGAGAGTACAATTCAGAGTGTAAGATCATTGTTACATAAAATGGAAGAGAAATCGGAAAGAATTATAATAACTGGGGACTTCAATACAAGTATAAATTGGAATACTCTAGATATAAATAGCCAAGAAAGCTGTTGGGACCAAAAGCTCCTAGATCTCGTACAAGAGTTTTTCTTAACGCAACATGTGAGGGAAACCACCAGAAAAAGAGGACTTGATATACCTTCAGTGCTAGATCTAATATTTACAAGGCAAGAAAATGATACTGACAGTTTAATATATCACCCTCCACTCGGCAAAAGCGATCATGCAGTACTATTTTATAACTTCAGGATAGCATATGACATAGTAAACAGCAATGATAGTTACAAAAAGAGCCTAAACTATAAAAGGGGAAATTATCAAGACCTAAAGAAGTATTTCTTAGAAGTTGATTGGGAAAATGAGCTTAGAGGACAAGATTTAAATGCTGTATATAAAAATTTTTGTGAATTTTATGAAATAGGAGTCCAGAAGTACATCCCACAGCACAAAGAAGCAGATAAGAAAATACAGAAATGGTTCAATACAGAATGTAAAAAATCAAAAGAAAGAAGAGATTTGTTGTGGAATAGATACAGAAGACACAATAGTGAAAGGACGAATAATAATTACAAACAGGTAAGAAACGACTGTACAAGAATAAGGAAGGAAGCCCAAAAACAGTTTGAGGAGGATATAATAAATAAAAGTAGTGATCAACCAAAGCTGTTTTACAGATATATCAGAAGCAAAACTAAAGTAAAAGATATAATACAATCCATTACGGACGAGGGAATCACTTATACAAAAGAGAAAGATATTTGTGAAGCACTAAATAAGAATTTCCAATTAGTTTTTACAGAAGAAAAAAATTTTGAGAGGGACTATGTGGAACACACATGTCCACACATACTACCAGATATACAAATAGCAGAAAAAGTAATACAGGAAAAAGCAAGTGGTCCTGATGAAATTTCATGTTGGGTATTACGAGAATGTGCAAAGGAGTTAAGTAAACCATTATTTTTAATTTTCAAGAAATCCTTGAGTCAAGGTAAACTACCTGATATTTGGAAAAAAGCAAATATTGTCCCCTATTCAAGAAAGGAAATAGACAAAATCCACTCAACTATCGACCAGTATCACTGACCAGTGTTGTAAGCAAGGTATTAGAAAAACTTATAAGAAAAGCTTGGGTAAATCATCTAGAAGAACACAGTATGATAACAGAAAGACAGTTTGGTTTCAGAAAAGGAAAATCATGTGTTACTAATCTGTTGAGCTACTATGACAGAGTAACAAACACAATACAGAAAAGGGAAGGATGGGTGGACAGTATCTATTTAGATTTCAAGAAAGCTTTTGACACAGTACCACACCAAAGACTTTTATGGAAACTGTACCATCAAGGAGGAATTCGAGGCAAACTGTTTTGTTGGATGCAAGACTTTCTCATAAAAAGAGAAATGAGGACAGTACTAAGAGGAAACTACTCATCATGGAAAGAAGTGACTAGTGGAGTACCACAGGGTTCAGTGCTGGCACCAATCATGTTTTTAGTGTATATAAATGATATAAACAGTAACACTGGAAATGAGAGCTATCTGAATATGTTCGCAGATAATGCAAAAATACAAAGGAGAATTACTAACACAGACTCTTGTAAAGAGCTACAAGAAGAATTAAATAAACTTCATGAATGGAGTAGTACATGGCAAATGGAATTCAATGTGGACAAGTGTCATGTAATCAAGTTTGGTAAAAGTGGAAAAAGACCTGATTGGGATTATAAGTTAGGAAATAAAACCCTATACACATCAGAAAGAGAGAAAGACTTAGGTGTGATTATCAATAACAGACTATCTCCGGCTGACCACATCAGCGAGAAGGTACGGAACATGTATACACTGCTTGCAAATATGAGAATAGCATTCACATATATAAATGAAGACATGTTAAGAAGGATAATAACATCATTCATTAGACCAACCCTGGAATATGCATCAGTAGTCTGGAGTCCTCATCTCAAAAAAGCACATAGACAAGATTGAAAAAGTTCAAAGGGCCGCTACAAGATGGATACCAAGCTTAAGGGACCTAAGCTAAGGAGAAAGACTAAATAAACTGAATCTACCAACACTACAGGAGAGAAGGAAAAGAGGTGACATGATAATGCTATATAAATGCATATCAGGAAAGGAGAAAATAGACATAAATGATTACTTAACATATGGAGAAGCATCAGCAAGAGGACACTGCAAAAAAATTGCATAAGAAGAGAGGTGATAAAGATGTAAGGAAATTCAGTTTCCCAAACAGAGCAATTGATCAATGGAATACACTACCGAATGAAATAGTGTGTGCCAAAACAATTCACAAATTTAAGGATATGTATGATAAATATGGTTTAAGACACAGGACAGTACGAGCTTGACTCATTCCTGTAAAGATACAATTAGGTAAGAACAATTAGGTAAGAACACACACACAAACACACACACACACACACACACACACACACACACACACACACATACACACACACACATACACACACACACACATACACACACACACATACACACACACACATACATATATATATATATATATATATATATATATATATATATATATATATATGTATATATATATATATATATATATATATATATATATATATATATATGGAGCCTCTGCGGTACAGTGATAGAGTGTGTGTTTCGTACATGGGTGAGCCAGGGTTCGCGCCCCACCAGGGTAATAAACTTTGGGAGTGTTCACCCGGCCACATGCTGCATTGACGGGCAGAAGGGGTGCTGTGGTTGAACCAGTGTCACTTACTATAAAGTATGGTTGCACCCAGTCTGCTTGCGCGGGCCGATTACACTTGGTTCACAGACTTCACACACATTGAAAGCCACTCCAACACTACAATTACACTTACAAGCACTTCTTGCCCAACATACAATCTCTACTAGACAGCCTAAGCCACTTTGTAGAGATACATTGGCTGTATCGTCCCGACTTTGGTTGGGATAGGCCAGTCCTGCAGTGGATTCTGAAACGGCTGATGGTGATGATATATATATATATATATATATATATATATATATATATATATATATATATATACATATATATATATATATATATATATATATATATATATATATATATATATTCAGGGTGTTTGAACAACACTTACAGACATTGGGTACTTATTCTTCACTTAAAAATAAAATCACTTCATTCTATAACGAAATGCACAGAAACTAACCTTTAACCCGAGGTGTGCCATCGACGTATGGATACGTTGTTACATTTTGCATTTGCCAGTCCAGATGACGTGCTGGTACGTTGCGCAATTGCAAGGTTCATAATTTGCAAAATTTTTAATTTTCCCGCGTGATTTTTCGTATGTATACACGGGACACCTTCCTCTATTCCTCTGCAAGATGCCAAGCAGGGACAATGCCTTACACTGCATAACCTCTGCCCCCCCCCTTGCATGCCATTGTCTCAGCAATTCACCTGTTACCAGTGACCTGGCCAATAAAGACATTCAGGGCCAGAGTGATTCCCCAATCGATGACAATGTGGAGGACAAAGTTTACATGGTATTAGAGGAAGAAGCAGTCAGAAATGATGATCAGGTAATGTGGCAAAAAAAGGTCAGGTATGGTATGGAGTTAGTGAGTGAAAAAATGCTTATAATGCCTGTATTACTGTTTGAAAACCAATATACTCTCATACTACATATAAATTCGTACCAAGTAAATAAATAAATACTGTTTATGAGTGGTGTGAAATAGTTACCCTCCCATACAACTCGTTTTCTTTGGTGTCAGCCTGTTAGAAAACCCAGTAAGGTAAGGAGGTTCTGCTACCTGGATCGAGTATTTTAAACCTCAGATGAGCGATTTCTCTATGAATTTTCGATGTTTCTCACCAAAAGCGGAGGTTTTAGCCAAAAAAAAAAAAAAAATCGAAAATACCTCGGGATTGGGGAGTGTCAGAGATGCGAAATAGCTTGGGACGCGATGGGTTAATGAGTTATGTGACTTAATGATTGTGGCCCAAGCCCGTGTTTTACCCCAATCACGGGCCGTGGTCCCCTCCCCACGCCCACCTCAGCCCCATTTTCTCCTACCACCTCAGTTCTTTACTTTATGGACTACATTGTTTAGTTATTAATGTTATTATATATAGGGATGATAATATAATTTCATTTACAAACCGAAAAGAGATCCCAGTTAAATATCTGTAATATCATAGATAGATAGATAGATAGATAGATAGTTTATTGACCACAGCTTACAATGTTTTCTCATATACACGATCACAAAAACATATATGCATATAATTTGTACAAAAGATTATAACAAATTCACAATACTAAACAGCCATAGTCCACAAAATAATTCATCAAAATACAGCCAAAAGACTTACCGGTATCTAAGCAATTACAATCACAAAACAAATGATGAATCAGCTGACAAACGTTAATGATACACCATTAAGATATCAAGAATTACTTTGCATGTTTTTCAAGAGTAAAAGCTTCTCCGAAAAGATCCGCCATTCTCCTAAAATTATATTGTCCTCTGATATCCTCTGTTAAAGGGCACACCTCTACCACATGTCTCTCTGTTTGAATAAGACCACAGATACATAATCTCTCCTCAATGGGAAGACTACCACGCCCCCTCCTGTTCCACATAGCAGTCTCCACCGCCAAGCTATGGCCACACACACGGAATCTTGTGAATGACATACAATGTGACTCGCTGACCAAGTGTTTTGTTTTACATATATCATGTAATACAAAGTCAGGATTAATTTCTCTATAAACACGACACCTAGATGCAACTGAGTCTGTAATCATATTGCGAACATTAACAATTAAGGAAGATTTGCTGGAGACTTCATTCTGAATGAACTCCTTAACAATTTTCCCTGTGTACGTCCTTGCGTCAGTGGTAATTCTGATGGCAAGTGACAGCGGATCGTCATGCATAACAGATCTCTCTAACCACATTCTATGAAAAAACTTGTGTTGGGACCACTTAATAAAGTCCTGAGGTGTCGGATAGCCCGCCTCAGCATAGCACACGAGGTTGGATGTCGACCTTCTCACTCCCAACAATTGTTTCAATGCCCAGTTGTAAAGTTTAATGACGGGTTTAACGTCACCACCAACCCATGACTCACAACCGTACATTAGGGATGAGATCAAGGCTGCATCAAACACTCTCCTTTTTACAATAAACGGGACATCATTATTTTTATTTACAAAAGACACATATTTCAAAACATGACATAGCTTGTTTTTTGCATGCAGCTGAACGGCTGAGGACACCGAGCCATCACTCGTGAAGGATGAACCTAAGTACACGTAACTAGAACATTGCTCAATAACCATGTCCCCCACGTAGATCGGCTCCGCGTCCCCATCCTCGCCATTTATCACAAAAAATTTAGTCTTACTACTGTTTATCATCATCCCATAATCTTGACAGTATTGGTATGTTATCTCTAGTTTCCGTATCATGCTATCTCTGCTTGTTGAAAGCAACACAGTATCGTCCATCATGACTAGAATGTGTAACCATTGTAGAAATCCTTCTGGGTGACATTTCTCCTTGATTACCTTTATCAGGTCATTGACAAAGAGTACAAATAAGAGGCATGAGGTCGGAGATCCTTGCCTAACACCTACTGTAGCAGTCATGACGGCAGCGCCCACAATACTCTCCGTTACCCGGTACATCGCTGCTATTGCTGCTAGCATCACCACGCCACAACCTAACCTCTTTAGAACTGAAAACAACTTTCGTCTCGGAACTAAATCATATGCTTTAGAAAAATCTATAAATGTTACAAAAAGTTTTAGTTTCTCTCTCTTTGCAGTATCAGTAAGGAGGCGCAAAGTAACTATATGTTCCGTACAACTGCGGTTCTTTTGCGCTCCTGCCTGTTCCCTGAAAGGAGTAAACCATCTTCCTAACCGCTCACATAACACCATATTTTTCATACATTTCCATATTTTTCATTCAGCTACTATGTTCTAATCCATACTCTCAGTTCCATTACTCAATACAGATAACAATGATGCTGTACTGTAAAGTTTTGAGTAATAATAGATTCACAATGCCCCCCCTCCCCCGCCGTGACGGGTTGGGTAGGCTGCTTCTCTCGTGCTTAGAGAGGTTATGTTCCGTCGACTGTGGATAGCATGTGGATGGGTGACCACTGAGGTGGGAGGGAGGGGGTGTATTTGGTGAGACATGGCTGGGATATCTCACAACATCCCCTGTGGCGATGACGTGGCATTATTTGCCACATCCACCCCGTACCTAACCTTACAAGGTAGGGGAGACCTGTTCAGCAGTGGACTTAATGGCTGGACAGTTATTATTATTATTAAGTACATAATAACTTGAAGCTCTGAATATTTTAAGACTCAATCTTTTTAGCGAAACAATGATATCCTGTGTATGCTGTTTTACAAAAGTGTAGCTATTAATGTTCAAGACGGCATGACTGAAGCGGTTATGTGAACATGAAATAGTTGTAATATAGTGTAATTATAATTTTAATATGAGATCACAGTCACTTACAAGTCGTTTGTTTGTCACAGAAAAGGTAATGGTATTGAACTATCAGACTTAGATTAACTATTCATTAATATATGATATATCTACTATCACATACATTAACATACAATACTTTAGAAATAGCTTACAGTAGGTGGTCCATTTGTCTACCCCCAGCATCAATGCACAGACGACATCGGCGGACCATAGACTGTCGAACGTGCTCAGACAACATTGGTGAGGTACGTACTTGACTGCATGCAGCTTGAATCCGCGGGAGTAAATCATCCTCAGTGTCAACAGGGGTTTCATATACTAGTGATTTGATATGATCCGACAAAAAGAAATCTATTGGGTTAAGGTCATGTGATCGTGCTGGCCAGGAAAAGAGTCCGCTATTTCCTATCCACCTGCCAGGAAAACGCATATCAAGGTACTCACGTACAGTCCTGCTGAAGTGTGCAGGTGCACTGTTGTCCATAAACCACATCCTTCTGCGTCTTGTCAAAGGTACATCATCTAATACTACTGGCAACTCATTTTCTAGGAAATCATGATAAATAGGGCCTGTTAGTCGACCAGGAAGTACTTCAGGAGGACCTTTGATGTAATCGCCAATTATGCCGAACCATACATTCACTGAAAAATCGATGCTGGTGACGTCTTTGCCATGTTATATGAGGATTCTCATCATCCCAGGAATGTAAATTATTGCTATTAAAAATCCCTGTTCTTGTAAAACTTGCTTTATCTGTAAACAATATGTTGCTAGCAAAGTCACTATTTCGTGCATTTTCATCCAGATACATCTGGCAGAAGGCAGTGCGTCTTGGGAGATCATCAGGATTGAAATGAAGTACTTGCCATACGGTAGAATGACTGATAGCCATGTCACTAGCTATGCCACAAGTGCTACCTTGAGGATTATTTCCAATACTCTTTAGAATTCTCTCTTCTATCTGGGGTATCCGAACAAAGCGTTGTCGTCCTGTGTCTACCATACAACGGTGAAATGATCCTCTCTCCCTTAGTCTTCTGTCTTTGGCAGCGAAGGTAGTGTGACATGGATGATACCGCTGGGGAATCCTTTCTGCATAAAGTCGGGCAGCTACCATGCCTTGTCCCTGAGCAGCACCGTATGTCAGAAGCCTATCCGCCAACTCTGCATATGTGAACCTGTGCATACAGACAACCTGCAAGGGAAGAAGCTCTGACATTGACCAACACATAACGGATATTGCATTGCTGAACCTCTTGCAGCGGCAGGCCTACTGAACAGAGATAAACAATATTGTACTGTCTAATATCAGGAACTAGCAAATGCAGGTAAGATAAATCATCAATACATGCAGGTTATCTGAAGCGATGACAAGGATGACTTATTTCTTTGAGTGTCCAAGATGGTTATTTATACCCTACCCTACATAATATGTACTGTACTTAAAAAAAAAAAAAAATAGTACACCCACTGATGTGTAGTTACCCTTGTCTGATTTGCATGATATACGTAGAAGTGATAAATTTACTTATGAACCTGTAAGCAGGTTATATGCATTTGGAATGGCCATTAGTATTCTGACAAGACTAAATTAGAATATTTCCATTTAGCAAAAGTTACCACAATCACACACACACAAAAAAAAAAGAGTAGGCCTACATTAGAATTTAATGAGGAATTGTGCAAACGCACACGCAAGTGTTCTTGTCTTTTTTACCGTAGAGAAATACATAAAATAATTTGAAACATTCTCTGTAACACACACACACACACACACACACACACACACACACACACACACACGCACAAACGCACACGCTCAAACACATACACACACACGCATGCGCAAACACGCACAAATGCACACACACGCACGCACGAATGCACGCACACACACACATCATGGTACCTGATATCACCCACCAGGTGCAAACTCAGCAGCAGTCTACGCTGTAACTTCGTTATAGTTGCAAATTGCCTACGTTATGGGTTGAATTGTTTTGTGAAGCTTCGATATTCGCTTCGATCTCCTCGAATGTTGAAGCATTTACTTGTGCTTATCTCCCTTAATTCCAAATGTGCAACCAGGTAACTGTGCACCTGTCACATACAGTCGTCGCCTAGAATGATTGACAATATCCTTACGTTATAATTGAAATGATGAAGATGGACTATTGATAAAACACACACACATACACACACACACACACACACACACACCTTCATTTCATTGCCAAATTGACTTTTTGTAGAGTACTTCGTATAATTACAAAAATATGATAAAGAAATGGGAGTCTTTCTGTGGGTTTCATTACGTTCCATTAGTCATTGCTCACTTTTTCAGTAATATCATGATGATGTGGCTTATAATACCTATCATAATTCTACCGACAACATTTCTTTACTTCTCCTTAAAAATCCTAATGTTATCCCTGAACATAACTGTACAAACAACATCATCACTTTATGGGAATTAACACTATCCAATGGAACTACGTCCCATAAACGAATGGTTTAACCCCAGATGTATTCCGACAGTCGACCCAGGCTTTGACGTCCGGATTAAGCCACACCAAAGTCTGTGTCAAATGTTGGAACACATCCAGGGCTCAGTCAGTCATTTATGCAAATGCTTGGTATTTACACAACATAAAGTTGGGCTGTCTTCTCGGTTTATAAAAGAAACGTTACTATCATTCCTATGAAATAATACTGAAATTAAACTAATACTGGTCATAAACTGGGGGACTATGGTGGTAGGGTAAAGAGGAGAGAGCAAGGCCAGTGTTCGGATTAGAATACGGGCGTGGGCTCACACTCAGTGTTTAGTTTCAGCCCTGTAATTTATTAATGGCTAGTCATTTTTATTTTCATCATATAATAAAATGATTTTGTTTTCAAATGATGAATAGGTACCCAAAGTCGGTCAGTGTTGTTCAGAAACACTCTGATATATATATATATATATATATATATATATATATATATATATATATATATATATATATATATATATATAGAGAGAGAGAGAGAGAGAGAGAGAGAGAGAGAGAGAGAGAGAGAGAGAGAGAGAGAGAGATTAACGACTGGTTGAATAACATCGTACGGCAAAGAATCCTCAACTCTGTGGACCTCGAATCCACCTCGCCACCGCAGATCTAAAAGATATGTGGTCGTCACGTACACTAATTATGACGCATTTCCTTTCAGATCCACACACCCCCGACCTACAGCAGTGTGGGTGGTAGTGAATTTCAGCTCTTGCGGCCACACTGGTTTAACAAAAATTAAGCTTAGGCCATTTTGGAAAGACAATTTGAATATGAGCACTGTGGAATCGAATTACAGTATACGAGTATGACAGAAACAGGTGGACTTTCGTGAAGGTAAAGACAGGCCTAAGGAAGAGAAAAGGAGTTGTTGTGTTGATGTGTATGTGCTACAGAGCATCAAGCGAAATAGTCTGAGATAGTTTGGCTATATGGAGAGGATGAGGAATGACGGACGGACTAGGAATTGCGAATGAGGTGGAGGGGGAAGGAGGAGGAGGAGATTGATGATGAGATAGACGGATGCTGTGGATAAGTACATGGGGAAGAAGGATTTACTGGAGAGAGGGCAACCAAATGGCAAAGGACAGGGTAATATGGAAACGATTCGAATTAAGATTGACACATACAGTGTTTAAGTGAGAGTTAATGATACTTCTATTCAGTCTTACGGGTACTGTCTATGAAATCCATTAACCGTGTACAACTGTCCAGTCAACTATCTCCATTCAGCTATCTTCACTGTCCTGTACGAAGAAAATCAAAACTGGCGAAATGCAATGTAAACAATGTCTCTTGTCTTGCGTTTCAAATGATTCGATTTTCCGTTAAGTATTCGTCAGACTTTGCGAAGTTACTTCAGTCTCTGTCTGTACGTCTGTAAAGGAAGTATACCAGCAGTGGAATCAAAGTATCCCCTAACAAGGACAAAAAAAATACTGTTAGCTACTGCAGAGTAAGACTTAGCGCATCTTTAGCCACAACTTGATAATGATGCTCCCCAGTGACATCAAACATTGACAAATGCAAACTGATCCAGTCTTAAAAATTGCTTCAGCTAGAAAAGAAAACGGTGTAATGAAAGCTCGAGAAGGCATTTGCAAATCTCCAAAAGGATTTCGTGTGAGATGCAAACAGAGACAAAAGACACAACTGAGCAGTAATCACAATGCTTTGAGGTTAGTTGTAGAAATTTTAACAATAATGCATTTGTCTTCTGCAAGAAAGAGTATAAACAGACATTCACGCGCCTATATATTGTGGATTGAATTCAACTATTAAAATCTTTTTATATCCTAATAACTCGAGATTTAAGTTGAGATACTCACTGCTAGAGATCAGAATTACAGTACACATGTGATGGATGTCATAACCCACTGGAATTATGAATAATTGAAGGTAAATATTTCTTTGCCAAGTTGCCATGATACTGACGTAAGTATATGACGTTTGTCCAATAAGAAACCAAACTTTTAAATAGCGCATCAACTAATCGGGGTAACGTGATCGCGACAGGAATGCAGTGTTGCGGCTTCTTAGATTTAGCTGCATTTATCAACGCCACTTATTCATCGAGATACGTGCGCTTGAGTGGACATGTGTTTAGTGCATTTGTTGATTTGTTGCAAGTTGAACAATGAAGGATCATGAAGAGCAACGTGTTTGCGTGAAATTCTTTTTCGAATTAAGAAAAAAAAATTTACGAAGACTTTTCGAATGTTGCAACAGGCTTATGGGGAGGTTTGTTTGAGCCATATGCAATATCATAAGTGGTTCCAGCTATTCAAATCGTAAAAAAACATCGACCGAAGACGATTCCAAATCTGGAGGGCCTTCCACGTCAAGAGACGACGGTCATGTTGAAAGAAGGCTTGCTGTGACCCGTGAAAATCGTAGCCTGACTGTCCGTGAAGTTTCCGAAGAAGCAGACATCTGTAAAAGTTCGTGCCACATGATTTTAACCTAAAAACTGAAGATGAGTCGTGTTGCCACAAAATTTGTCATTGATGCATACAGTTCTTTGTAAAATTCTACATTTCTCTTCACCATCCTATCTCTGCCTTTAATGACTTCATCGTTTTTGTATCTAATTCATATAATCTGTTGCTTTTCTACTGTCATTTTACTTCGAATCTGTTTAGGACCTTTTCCTTTTTTGACGGTTTCTTTGATCTGACCCATGTTTCCCCTTTTTCTCCTCTGTCTCTTGTTGATAAGCTTATATAATATTGCTCTTTCTTTTTCATATTTATTTTTACTTTCATCTTGTCTTCATGAGCGCGAGGGTCGTTTCTGAAAACTTGTTGGCTTTGGTTGTATTAGCTTTCCCTAATACCTCTTCTAATTCTCTTAGTACTTTTGTTAGACTATTATTTAATTCATTAGTATCACACTCAGTATAACTTGGAGCCTGAAATCTGTTCGTTATTTCTAATTGAAAGGCTGCTTTGTTTTTGCTTGCTTATATTGGACATATCTTTTTATTCTTAATCAGCTTTTATCCTTTCATTTCTGAAACTGAATCCGGCTATACAACCTACCATTCTATGGGCATTTAGTATATATAATTTATTGATGACTGTGACATTTATGATCGTGTTATTCCTAACTACTATAATGGCGTCCCTTTATTCTTTATTTCTTCATTCGAGCTTCTCCAGGCCCATTTTATCCCTATTCTTTTGTGAAAGTATGTGATCATTATTCTCATAAAATACATTTCAGCAAAATATACTACTATTTTACTTGTCATTCCTTTCTCCAACTCAGAATTATGAAATATATGAGTCTCCATTTTTCGATTTGCCAACTTTTGCATTGACGTCTCCTTTGAGAATAGTATATTTGATTCTTTCTTCTTCCATAATCTGGGAGATATCAGAATATTTCTGTTTCTTCATTTAAGCTTTGGGAAGTCGGTGCATATACTGTACTTGTATTACATTCGGGGTGTATCTTTTGCCTAGCCTAATTACAAGGCATGCAGCTGTCAGATACACTGTTGACTTTAACAATTTTTCCTGCAACATTTTTGTTAAGTAAAAAAGTTTTTAAAGGTTCTTTTAAGATGCTAAAATGAGCGGGAAGAATTTGAATTGGAGAGTTCAAAGCATTTAGTACGAATGAAATCATTTTTAGCAGAGGAAAAAACAGATTTAGCATGATTCCGAGCAGAAACATAATTGATGAGATTCAGGGGTGGGTTGGCTCTGGTACCTTTTGAAAGCCATTTCCCTGCTGTGGACAGCTTCAGAACATGCGTGATTAAAACGAGGTTTTCCTGTATTTGTCACAGGATACAAGAAAGGAATGTATGATTCCATGCCCAAGAGAATAACCTATGTAATACGCTGCACACACTCTGATGGCTTTCGTCATATAAGCAATAATCATGCCAGGGAAAAAAAAAAAAAAACGTACTGCCTGAAGACCTACCAATCAGCAGCTCCGAAGTGCAACAACCACCGCTTCTTGGTAGGAGTCTCAGGCCTTACTGGCGTAATGGGACAGGTTAATGTGATAAGGCTGTGATTGGAGGAGCCCGCGAGAGAGAAAAAAATAATGCATAAGCAGAAGGATTAGTTGTAAGGTAAAGGTCCAATATGTTGGAACTCTTTCCAAGGTGATCAGGGATATAAGTAGAGTGCTGTAGAATCAGCTCTAGGTTATGAAGGATAGAAAAGATGTAGGCTTGTTCACCAGGTGGATCAGTGGTGGTGAACATTGAAATCATCTAGAGTGGATATTTCAGAGAATAGAGAAATCTATAGTATGTGTTCCATCTTAGAAGTAAGATGGTTAGATAATTTTTCATAGTCCGTAGAATTAGGGGAGAAGTACACGACACAGATATATTTAGTCAGAGAGTGATAGGACAGCTGTAACCAGAGAACAGGACATTCAAAAGTTTCAAATTGAGGAACAAGAGAACAAGATATATTGTTGTGTACATATACACAACAGCCAACTTTGTTTTGAAATGCGTATAAAAAAGTAGAGGGATACAGAGAAGGGTTTGCTATTAGTTTCCTCATCGGAAGAGACGATGAAGTTTAGAGAAAGAAAGATGATGTTCAACATTGAGAAAATTAGAGGAAAGGTTAATTGTGCGAACAGGTGCATATGGAGCAACAGGACCAGGGGGGTGTAAGTTCTTGAGTAAAATGGTCTTAAGTGGTAACGTATACCCAGTGGGTAACTATAGTTCCACTGGAAAATAGGTCCATGTGACAAGTTCATGTGAGAATTGGATGTTTTCCCATTAGGAGGAAATTGTTCCAAAGAGTGGAAGTAGATCCATGAGGATATTTGGACCCAATGAAAATATTCTATTGTTAGGAAAACCATCAATGGGAAAGCTAGCTCCCTGTGTAGAATAGGTCCCTGAGGTAAAATAGGTCAATTGGTGAAATAGGTTAATTGACAAATTGATCCATCCTGCAGAAATGTCCATGAGGGAAACAGGTTCGTAGAGTAAATCAGACACAAGAGATAAAATATATCCAGAGGACAAAATAGGACCATATGGTAAAATGGATAATAGTACAAAATAGATCCATGAGGTAAAATAGATTCATGAGAGGAACATAGATCTATGGAAGAATATAGGTCCATGAGGGTAAAAAGATGTCAATGGGGAAACATGGTTCCATCGTGGAGAATAGGTCCATGGTGAAAAATAGGTCAACGGTGGACAATAGGTCAACGGTGGAAAACAGGTCAACGGTGGACAATAGGTACAGAAGGAAAATACTTCTATGCAGAATATAGGTATGTAGGGAAACATAGGTCTGAGGGAAAGCTGGACATATGGAAACAGGTCCTTGAGGCAAAATATGTACAGTACGTGCGGGGTAGACCCGTGAGGGGGCGTAGGCATAGACGGGTTTATGTGTAATTAATACTTTGTGGTCAATGAATTCTCTTGTAGAAACCAAGAAAGTATATTTTAATATATTTTTATTTACTATACCCAGATTAATTACATTTTGCTTAGAACTGCAAGAGTTAATTGTTAGCCTCGCAGAAGGAAGGATGACTAGGAAGCACCGAGAGAGCTCAAAGCTCCACCAGCGCCAATTAAGTTAAGAGTTACTGCTCTAAACCCTATTCCCATCAGACGAATACTTTCACGGCCTCACATAGTAAGTTCTAAATTTTTAGCCTACCTTATTATGCAGTATAAGAGAGTGTAGACCTCCGGCAGCAGCGATTAGATTTTTTATTTCCTGAGTCTGGATCCGATACCACCTCAAAATCTAATCATCATCATTGACCCACTGTTCACCTATCCACCAAATTACAATGAAACAAAATAAAAAGTTTTGATCTATCTTGCAAACACACAGATATATAACCTCCTCCCCCAACTTCACTGAGGTAGGTAATAAGATCTTGAGGATGAATGGAATAACATCCTCTATACTTTTGTCACTAATTTAGCGTTCATTCACCATGCCTCGGCAACTGTTTCCTTGACATTTTGCCGGTCACTTCTTCACTGTAACTCCTCTGCTTTTAATGTTTGTCATTCTACCAAATATTTCACTGTGAACTCTCATCTGTCCTTGAAATAATATGCTCTGGCACTATACAGTGATCTGACAGTCCAGTTTTCACTCCTTCAACCTTTTTTTTTTTTTTTTCGTCTTAGGCTATGGTCTTAGACTTGTCTGTCTATCCCGTGATGCCCCACACACCTTCACATTAGCACCACATGGCTATGGTACACATGGTTCCTCTTGAATACCCGCCAGGACTGTCTTATTTAGGGGAGGTTTAATGGTTTCAGCGGAGGATGGTTTAAGGATAGGTTGGTGTGTCTAGAGGGAATCATTAAGGTCTCTTTTAATGATATTCAAATAAATAATTTTTTCTTTGCTCCAGCCTGCGATCGAACTCTCTTACACACATATTTTTTTTTTTTTGTCTTCTGCGTTACTGCTTGCAGCATTGGTTCTCTTATAGCAAATATTTTATACCCATTGTGTTGAAAAGAAAATGCAATAATGTTTTTATTTTAAAAATGTAACACAGCTATCGCATATAGCACTGCGTCATTGGCGTCGAGCACTGAAAACTTGTTACCGTCGCGTTCACGTTATCAAAAACCTCCAACCGCATTTTTAAAACACTCATTCGAGGGAGGAATAATCGGCAGCAAAAATATGTTGTTGGCTAAGGTACAAGTTACCTACAAACCAAATTTTAAGAAAATTCGCAAAGCTCTACGAAATTCGGTCACAGCATTTCACAGAAAATTCAATCTATATTAATGAAAAATATGGCTGCTGGCATTCGGTCCCATTTTATCAAATTCTCAAAAAAGTAATAGGCTTTTGCACATCCATATAGTTGCTAATTTCTGACGTTTTGGTGAAAATTCATCAACACCTTTTCGAGATTATTTGGGACAGATACGGTACATCCTCACACAGACACACACACACACAGACAGACACACAGACACACGCCGACAAATGCTACATCCCCTCGCCTTGCAAAGGAGGACGATAATACTGTAGAACGGAGCATGTGTCCAACACCAATCATTAATGCTCGCTTATGTATCATCAGTTCCAGCCTATACATTGCAATAAATCATTATCAGCTGACGTATATGGAAATGTTCCTGACTCGTCTGGTTCCCTTTCATATATTGATGTCCCCTATATTAGGTTGTGCCTCGACTAACAGTCACCAGGTGATGATTGCAGGTATGTAATGAAGAAAGGCATTACATATCTGCAGTCGATGGTGTTCTGTTAGTCAAGGTATTTTTATCATTAGTGGAGGTCTAGCTATTTGTGTCTGTAGGATTTAGTATAGGTTAGCGATTTGTCTGTTAGGTGATTAGTTTTAGGGTCTTTAGATTATGTTTTTCTTTATAATATAAGGTATAAAAAATATAAAACCAAGAAAAAATTTAAAAAAATAAAAATACAAAAAAATAAAATAAAAATTATTATATATATAAATAAATTAAATAAATAAATAAATAAATAAATATGTATATATATATGTGTGCATGAAAGTGTGTCTGAATGTATGCATGGAAGTGTGTGTGTGTGTGTGTATGTATATATATATATATATATATATATATATATATATATATATATATATATATTTTTATATATAAATATATATATGTGTATATATGTATATATGTTTATATGTATATACATATACTGTATATATACGGCCTTAATGACCAGGAGCTTCGGCCCCTATGGTTGATAGGCCAGAAAAAAAAAAAATTAAAAAAAATCAGCATCAGCATCATCAGTAACATTAACCATTAACAATATATTCCTAAACAAAACATACTTCATTTATCTCCATGAATCCCTTGACTGTATCAATCTCAGCAGTTTACATATAAATTGTACATAGTATTTTCCGCAATTATATTCCCACTTCCAGTTTAACCCAGGCGATTCTCTATTCCACCCTGAAGTCATCTCTCACGTTTCTCATCCAATTTTTGCAACCTCAATACATTCTCCTTCCCTTGGTCCTCCACTTCCATCCATTCCAGAACACCCAACGTCCTCATAAATAACAGAGATGTTTCCTGCCTGTGAGAGAGAGAGAGAGAGAGAGAGAGAGAGAGAGAGAGAGAGAGAGAGAATGATTACGTAGGAATAGTAAGCCACTGTGATTTTCTCCTAATTTTCTGACAAGTGTACCCTGATAGCTAAGATACCCTCGAAAGCCAAATCAAGTCTTTCTGGTTTTATTAGTAATACTCCTAGGTGATTATATTAAACTCTGCTGGGACCTTAGGAACTTAAGGAAGTCTTCATTATCCCATTGTGTACTAGGCTGATCTCCTATGCTGAATAATTGCATTAACGAGAGAGGGAATTATATATATATATATATATATATATATATATATTATATATATATATATATATATATATATATATATATATATATATATATATATATATATATATATATATATATATATATATATCCCCCTAGGATTCAACTAGTTAAAGAACAGTAAGGTTTTGATTTACAAAACGTTTTCCCTTAAAATACTGAAAACACCAGAAAAAAAAAATCATTAATACTTTTAATAATGGCCCCCTTCTCTGTCTGTCCGCCTGCCTGCCTGAATGTGTGTGTGTGTGTGTGTGTGTGTGTGTGTGTGTGTGTGTGTGTGTGTGTGTGTGTGTGTGTGTGTGTGTGTGTGTGTGTGTGTGTGTGTGTGTGTGTGTGTGTGTGTGAGCCAAATAATCCATCAAAGTGCATAACACTCTTGGCCAGGCTTTGGAGGAAAGCTTGAAGCATACACAATGCTGAAACTTTTTTTTTTTTTTTAATAAGAACTTTACTTCACAGTTTAGGTCACGGAGCTAGTCCAATGGTTAATCATATTGTTTTGTTTTTTTTTTACAATTTTTACCAAAGTTTCTTTTATGAATTAGGGTAAGAAAATAATGAAGTGATTGACTTCTGAAAACAATAAGTGAAAGGTCAACGTTAGAATCCGAGGATAATGTCTGATCCGCATGTATGTTTGTTAACAAAATAGCTCAGACAGTTTTCTTCCGAGTTTAGCCAAACGTGGAAGGGTTGATGGTCGGCGATGAAGTAGATGTATTATTTCAGAGAACAGTAAGTCTAGGTCGAAGGTCAACATCAACTCAAACTATTTTTATTCGATGTACACTTAACTCTGAGAAAAGGTTAAAGGGGCAGGGAAAAAGAGAACGATATAAGTTTGATAACAATTACTCAAAGGTCAAGGTCATAGGGCAAAGTAAAAGTTCGACCCAGCTCTCTTTAGATGAACAAAATTTACTACAACGGTTTTTATCTGACCTGAATCCTGGTGGATTAGCTGATGAACGACTGGGAATGCGACTAAGTAACTGTTCTTGACAGAGACCGGTCAAAAATCAAATTACCTTGGCATGGTCAGCTTAAACAGATTCTCCCTGATGTAGGCTAATCTTTATGGAAGGTTTCAGGTTGAAAGAAGTAAAAAGAAATTCACTTTTGAGAATAATCAGTCGAATGTCAAGGTCACTGGAAAAGATCGAAGTTCAAGCTCATTGGAAACATTTAACTAAATTATTTCTGAACTGATTTGAATCAACGTTAGTGGAATGGATGAGGGTTAGGCTAGAAAAAAGTATTCGATTTTGAAAGCAGCATATTGAAGGTCAAAGTCGCAGGGCACAGTCAAACAGTCCACTCTCAAGATCAGTTGATGGCTGTGGACGTTGCTTTCTCTGAGTATTCCTTTTCTTTTTTTTATTTTATCTAAAAAAAAAAAGTGGTACACTTTGGGGGAGTCGTCTTTTGACACGCCATTCAAGGAATGGTCCATCTACTGTATTTCCTCACATTTGGGGAGTCTCCTAAATTCACTCGAGTTCCCTGGCAGTAACATGAACGAAGGGGTTAAATTCTTCAATCACATATTTTTACGATGGTGATCGCGATACGAAACCGTGTGTTGCCGGAATTATCTGAGCGGCATGTGTGTGTGTGTGTGTGTGTGTGTGTGTGTGTGTGTGTGTGTGTGTGTGTGTGTGACAAAATAAACAGTTTTTGTCTGAGTCTACCCAAACTTAACAGAATGGTCGAGTGTCAGCAAAAGAACAAAGCTTTTTCCTTTATTAATATTTAATATTATTTATTTATATTTATTTCCATATTTATACACTTACTTATCTTCACAACAAAAGTCACAGTTCAATTTTACATGACCAGATCAAATGTAAACTTCACAAAACCAGCTTTGACATTTTTCATGCAATTTTGATCAGACTTGGAGGAAACGTCGAGGGCAAGCCAACAATAAAGTGAGCCTGTTTTTTTTTTTTTTTTTTTTTTTTTTTTTTTTTATAGAGAACACTCGGACAAGGTCAAGGCCACAGGACAAGGTCAGAGACCCGTGTGTGTGTGTGTGTGTGTGTGTGTGTGTGTGTGTGTGTGTGTGTGTGTGTGTGTGTGTGTGTGTGTGTGTATGTGTGTGTGTGTGTGTGTGTGTGTGTATAAAAGTACCTCACACAAATGTAATTCGATTTCAACGAAACATACTGGAAAGATCGAGGGTCACCAATATTTATTTTTATTTATTTATTTATTTATTTTTTTTTTTTGCAAAAAGCTAAAAGGTCTAGGTCACAGGATAATGTTAACGTATGCAGTTGTTATCCCGTTTGGACCAAACATTATGGAACGGTTGAGGACAGGGTGAGGATAAAAAGGAATCGATTTTGAGCATCAGTTTAGTGTCAAGGTTTCACGAAATGATAAAAAACTAAGGTCACGGGGCAAGAGCAATATAAATAGTTTTTCTCTGATTTCAGTCAATCACAGTGGAAGTGTTAGGGGTAATGCAAAAACTTAGGGATCTAATAATGAAAATAATCTGTTAAAGGTTATGGTCGCTAGGGAAGGACAATTTTTTTTCGTGTTTCAGTGCATTTACAAAGTAACTAAAACAGTTTAGATTTTACCTGTAACAGAATGGTGGGCGAGCTGATGATCAACCAAGGGACTGCCCTATTCATTTTGCAAAAAGTAGGTCAAAGGTTAAGACAACATGGGATGGCCGCCTTAAACAGTTTTCATCCAGTGTAAACTTTGTGGAAGGCTTCAGGTTAGCAGAAAAGTAAAATTCTGTTTTGAAAGCATTCAAAATTCAAGCATACAGGAAAAGGTCCGAAGTCAGGGTCAGTGGGCAAACCCATTTTGTTCTAATTTGAACAAAATTTGATGGGAGAGTCAAAGGTCAGATAAATACGAGAGATTCAATTTTAAGAAGGGTAAGGTACTTGTTAAGTTTACAGGTAAATAAAAGATCGACTCATATGTCGTATGAGAAGGAAATAAAGAAAAACATTGTAGCTTTATCTGGTTTAGATATAATTTGGAGGTAGATGGGGGCGCCCATCATCAACCCACTTAGCGTAGCGGTACTCAATTTTAGGGTAGCTCTACACTTAGTGGGAAGCCAAATGATTTCCTGTAATCCAGGAAATCATTTACAACGATGAGTGGTAATCTTATAACCAACCAACACATGTTCCCTACGGTCAACAAGTGGGTTGGCGGACGGATAGTGCTTCTCCCCGGAAAACAACTGACTAAAAATTCAAACAAAAAGCCTCGGACAAGGACTGACCAACAGGTGACGACTAAGGACCGAACAAAGGACACGGTACTGATTGCGATGTGGAATGTATGGGGTGTGAATGATGAGGGGGGAAATGAGAGAGATTGTCCAGATGCTTGAGGGTGCAAAAATGGACATATGTGGAATAACTGAGCCTAAATGGTGAGGTGAGAGGGTGAGAGAGTGGGTGAATGGATGAGGTATTTGTGCGGGAGTAGGTGAGAATGAAAGAGCAAACGAAGGAGAATGTATTGCTGCGTACAAGAGATGGAAGGAGAATATAGGAGACTATGGATCAGTTGGCGCAAGAACTGTGTGGGTAAGATTGCAAGTAGGACAAGGGATGTGTGTGTGTGTGTGTGTGTGTGTGTGTGTGTGTGTGTGCACAAGATCATGCAAGTAGATTGAAAGAAGAGTTCTGGGCAAATGTAGAAGTGTGCATGAAAAAGTTTGATAGGGGTTAGAAAGTGTTTTTGATTGAAGATATGAATGGAAAAGTAGGGAATGTGAAGGTGTATGGAGTAGTTGGTGAGTGGGGAGTGCCTACAAAAGTGGATGAGAATGGCAATGTTCTAGTGGGCATCGGTGCAGGGAAGGGGGTGGGGATAGGCAATACCCTCTTTAGGCACAAAACTATCCACATATATCCGTGGTGAGTGATGAGAAGGGTGGGTGGTGAACTGAATGAATGGAAGGCAATGACTATCTGTGTGTAAATGACAGAAGGAGAAAAAGTGTAATGAATGCAAGAGCATACAGAGGTTGAGGGAGTGGACTTTCTGACCATCACTTGGTGGTGGTGAAAGTCAAGGTTCAAATGCAATGGAGGAATAGGAGGGAGGGACAAGAGGAAGTAGTTCATACAAGGAGGGTAGAAATGTTGCAAGAAGATGGAAAAATAGGCAGATTAAAAGCGAGGAGTGGAGGAGCGATTGGGTAAATATGATCTAGAGCAGATGGGAGATGTGGAAGATGTGTGCAAGATGTTCACAGAAGAAAACTGTGCAGCATGTGAGGTGCTGTGTGTGTTAAGAGAAGACGAAAGGAGGTGCAAGGAACAGCGTGGTGGAATGATGAGGTGAGACAAATTGTGGCGCAAAAAGAAAAAAGCATCCAGTTAGTGGATGGGAAGCAGGGGCGTGGAGGATGTTGAGAGGCGGAAGAGAGAATTATATGCAGAAAGGAAGAGAGATGTGAAAGGATTGGTAAGAGAGAGAAAGAAGAGAGTAGACGAGGAATTTGAAAGGAATTTGAGTGTAAAGTGGAGGGAATGTAAGAAAATGTTCTGGAACGGTGTAAAGAGACTTATCTATCTATATACCTAGGCTGCTTCCCCCAAGGAAAGGGAGGTAGCCGAGACAGGACGACACACTCTCCATTTACTCATCCATTTAAACATATTCATTCACAAAGAGACTTATACAGGGTGATAATGCGGTTAGTCAGGGAGTTAAAGATAATAATGGTAGATTGCTCGTGGATAAGGGAAATAAGTGAGCAGATGGAGAGAACACTGTAAGGGACTGTTAAAAATAGATAATGAATGTAATGCGAGTATAAGTAGCTGGGAAATGACTGGGAGAAGTAGGGATGTGAGAAAAGAGTATGAAATTAGTAGGATGGAAATAGTGGATGCAATGAAGAAAGTCAAAATGGGGAAGGCCCCAGGAACTGATGAAGTGCGGTGAAATGATGAACCATGGGGGAGAGGTAGTAGTAGAATGGGTATGGAGGATATGCAGATTGGCATGGGAGGAACGTAGAGCCCCGGAGGATTGGAATTCAGGTATTATTATTCCCCTGTAGAAAGGAAAAGGGGAAAACGAAGTGTGTGGTAATCAACGGGGCACTTCTTGTCTTCTTAGTGTAATAGGATATTGACAGAGTTAAGAAAACAGAGGAATTAGTTGGAGAAAAACAGGGAGGTTTTAGGAAGGGAAGCAGTTGTGTAGATCAGATATTCATCCTTAGGTCTTTGCTGAAAAGTCTGTAGCGAAGGGAAAGAAGTTGTATGAGGCCTTCATGGCTTTGGAGAAAGCATATGACAGGGTGGACAGACAAGGAATGTGGAAAATATTGGGAATATATGGAGTAAATAGGAAGTTGTTGAATGACGTGAGGAGTATGTATCAGGGTGCTAAGGCTGCAGTGCGGGTGGACAGTAAACTAAGTGAATTTTTCTATTTGAAGGTTGGTTTGAAACATGGATGTCATGTCCCCATGGTTTTTCAATCAGTATATGGATGGGGTTATAAAAGAGACAAAAGGTAGGGCAACAGATGTTGGAGTGGTCCTAATGAGAGAGGATAGCGTTTGGAAACTCCCTGTACTGTTGTTTGCAGATACTGTGTTGTTAAATGAAAGGGAACTGTAAGGTTTGGTGAATGAGTTTGGAAGAGTGTGTAAGAAATGGAATCTAAAGATCAGTGTAGGAAAGAGTAAAGTTATGGTCATCGAAAGAAATGAAGTCAATGGATGGACAGTGAAGTTGGATGATGAGGAAATGGAAAATGTGAGTGGGTTTAAGTATCTGGGTAGTGTGATGAGTTGAGGAGACCGGGTCTAGTTGTTACACGTCCAGGTTGTTACTCGCTCAATAACTCCATAATTAGTCTATAGATGAGGGAGTGGTCGTTGCCATGTTATGCAGCATTCATGCAAAGGTAAAGCCTGAAGTGACAACTTGAAGGTGTTGCTTGAGTACGAGCTAAGGGAAAAAAATAGATTTTTTAACTGTCAATTTTTTTTCCCATGTTCAAAGTTATTTTGCCATATGAGTCACCTGGTGTGTGGATCCATATATGTGAAAAGGCTATGAAATTAGCAAAGGTTTATGGTGGTGGCGTTATTTTATAAATATAAAATGGCCAGGTGTACAGAACACCAGTGTTGGGTTTTGTTGTTATGGGTTAGTTTTTACAGTATCAATTAACCCCATTCGAGAACAACTGTACTAAATTATGCCAATATTCTCAGGTAATCACTTCAACCATGCCTGGAATTACCCATGGAAAACAGACTGTCATGGAGGCAGCAGTCAAACGAGTTATGGAAAATAATCATATAAAATGTTGCAGATCAGTACAGTGTAATGTAAAAGTAATATAGCGGATAATGAACTGTATTGGTAAAGGTAATATTTATGTTAATCTAGGCGGTGTCTGTGTTTATCTATCAGTTTATCTGTCAGTCTATCATCTATCTCTCTATCTATTTACCTAATATATCTAACTATATCTATCTGTCTGTCTCAAACCATCAAGTTATTCCTTGATCTGTATATCTATATCACTCAATCAGTCTGTCTATACAAATCAAGCTAGTTATGTATATATCTCTGTCTCTATCTATCTATAAATAGTGAAAATGGAACAAGTGAGTGATTCAGTGAGTGCTGGTGACGGTGGGGGAGTAAGTGAATGATAGTTGCACAACTGAATGTTTCAGTTACTGACAAAGGTTGTGATGAATGACTGAATGCATGATAGTAATATAATTTAATTTTACTTACACTACATCCAATATGCCACTACGCCTGTATTCACATGTTAATGACAATATAATAATTATAGACATATTTGAGTTCTATAACATGCATATCAATTACCCCGGGGTGTCTAACGAGTTGCCCCGTATCTGGGGTAAATTGTGACGAATGACATGCCATCATAAACCTTTAAATAACCATATGACAAAATGCCTTCGTTTGTTTTGTCTATATCTATAACAAAAGGGCATTTTTTCCTGCTCCCAGACAAAAAATCATTATATTATACCATTAACTTATGATGCAATGAGAAAAAATAACAACAAAATGTCACAACTAGACCCGGTCTCACCTGTGGAGGGAAGTTTGGAGGGTGAAGTGCTTGAAAGGGTACAACAAGGAAGAAAGGTTGCTGGTTCTTTGAAGGCAGTGATAAGAAACAGGGAAGTGAGCTTGGGAGTGAAAAAAAAAAAAAGTCGCTGCATTACAGTATTGTGATACAAACTCTAACATATGGAAGTTAAGCGTGGACCTTGTTGGAAGGACACAAGTCAAGAGTGAAAGCAGTGGAAATAAGTTGTATGAAAGGAGCCTGTGGAGTTGCATGGAGAGACAAACTGACAAATAAGGAAGTGAGGGAGCGTTGTGGTGTGGATGTGGATGTGATGGAAAGAGTTAGGGCTGATTTGACCATGTGGAGAGGATGGAGAGCGAGATACTAACGAGAAGAGTATGTGAGTGAGGTGAAGAAAGGGGGAGAGGGAGGGGAAGGCCAAGGATGAGATGGAGAAATAGAGTGGAGGGGCATATGAGAGAGGAGGGTGTGAGTCGAGCAAATTAATGAAATGACGGGGGACGGGGCGACATGGAGGCGATCTACATGTGGCCACCCCTTATGGGATTTTGGCGTCTGGCAACAGATAGATAGAGAAGAGAATCACCCAACAGGTTGACCTTTTGTTCTTGAGGACAATATGTTAATTGGCAGGGGTACTTGGCCAGGTCATCTTGAACAGCTTGTAACTGATGTAGACTAACCTAAGTGGAATAGCCCAGGTTAAAGGAAAGTTACAGAGATTCTGTTTGAGATCAGTTATTTGAAGACCAAGATATCAGGGAAAGACTGAAGGTCAAGGTCAATCCAATGTCAACTGAAACAGTTTTGATCTGATTTGAACCAATGTTGGTGGAAGGATTAACATTACGGCAAGAATGAACTAATTTGGTTTTGAGAGTAATGTGCCGATCATAGTCGCAGAGCAAAGTGAAATATTCGGTCCTAAGACTGGTTGGTGGGTGTGGGTATTGCACTCCCTTTATTTTTTTATTTTTTTCTCCTGTCGACTGACTTCATTTCAACTCAGATACTGGGAGCCATGTAGGTCAGACAAGGCCTCCAATATCCATCTCAGTACTGTAACTCCTCCCAAATGCTTTTAAAATTTGTGCATCATTAGCTAGAATTAAATGTAAAAACCGTTACCACAGCGAAAGCTTTATCATTATCTTGCAGCCCTTCCGAAGGAGGAAGGACCAGTGATTGTCCAAATGAGGGAAGACCTCTCCTATAGCCACTAGAATCATCTGGCGTTATGTAAAATGAAATATAGAAGTCGCTGTCACAGTGAAAGGGTTAACATCTTCCTGCATCCCTTGCAAAACCGCGCCTGTGAGTGACAGAGACTATATGTCAAATTAATGGAAGGGAGGGAGTGGATAAGAGGGGAAGAGAAGTCAGAGTGAACAGAACGTAATATTTCATTCACCATACACAGAATCCTTTTACCGCTGCATGGAGAAAGGAATGAGGGAGACAGTTGGGAAAGGCAAAGGCAGGACTGTGGTTTCTCCGCTGGGATAGTGGGAATAAAATTTTATATAATTATTTCCCGGGGAAAAAAAAGTAATTATCGTTGCATTTCTTTTCCTATAAAACGTGAAACATCTTACAAAAATTACAAAAATAATGAAAGAAAAATTTTTCTAATAAAATATATTCGCATGTATTGATTACGCACACTCATTCACATCCTGGCACACAGTCCCTCCATGAATCAAACATATGTATATGTTCAGCTTTTGTTCATCACTGTCAATTTCTCTGGTGTGCTTTTTGCCACTGTTGGAAGACTTCCTGGGATCCTTTCCAACTTTTTTGTTGCAGATCTTTCATTAAGGTATAATATAACAAAGGGGAGTACTTCCTCGGCTTCTAGCATCGTCCAATACCCCATCTACCTGAAAAGGAAGTAACCTAACCAAGCTTAGCATAACTTAACCATCCTAACCTGTCCTAACTTTGCCTAATTTTAATGAAGATGTGATAGCAGACAGAAATAAGATTAACTCCTTCAAGGAACTTGGTAGTCTGATGAACAAGAACTAAAACGTAGTAATTAAGTGCTGGACAAGTTAGTGGAGGAGGAGGAAAAAGGCAGTGGAGGAGGTTTGCAGGTA
Source organism: Coenobita brevimanus (assembly GCF_032717465.1). Classification (NCBI taxonomy): domain Eukaryota; kingdom Metazoa; phylum Arthropoda; class Malacostraca; order Decapoda; family Coenobitidae; genus Coenobita; species Coenobita brevimanus. The sequence continues at coordinate 8,339,908 of NC_137032.1, forward strand.
CATTGGCCAAACAGTGCCCAAGGATCCTGTGTGGAGGAATTTGATGGAAGGGTACCTAGCGAAATGCCGCCCCTCCGTATCGGCTCATTATCACGAAGCTCATTGGTCTGTCCCCTGAGGTACCTCCCTCTATCAACCTTTGAAAATGCCAAAGCTAATCCTTTCTAAGGAACCCTGGACACCAGTGAGTTCATAGCTGTGAAAAGGAGCAGAAGGTGAACATGGAAGTAAAGGGGCTGCAACCAAGACAGCACTGTGTTTCCTACACTAGTGGATGGAAATGAGGGTTGAAATGTCCGGGGAAAAGCAAAAGTCAGTTGCAGAAATGAGACTTAGTTATCACAAAATTGTTATAAGCTCAGTTATCTAATGCGTGCTGTCAGGTGACATTAACTGGATAATTATATCAGAGCTGTTCTGATTGTTATGACCCTTATCACTTGCTCTCAGCTGAATTAAGTCGTATTAAGCCATTGTGAACAGAAATTAGTGATATTCCAGCCATGGGAGGACTAATGGAAACAGGGTATTCTTGGGCTCGTATATTCACTTTCAGCCAAACAAATTGGTGTGGCGTTAGCTGAAATATAATACCAGAATTACCCTGAGATACCCGGAGCTAATTACTGTGCGCTTTAACATTTTAGGTAGCCAAGAGCAGCACACCAGGTACTGTATGATTATGTACAGTACTTTTAGGCATTTCGCAAAAAGCAACCTTGCTGGTCCTGTAGTTAGCACAAGATTTTAACTTACTCTTCCTCATTGGCTGTCATGTCTCACCACACGTCCACCATTTTTCCTGGAGTGGTGGAAGAGACAAGATGTATGTGGCTACTGACTTTCCTTCATCATTAATTGTATAACTGATGTGTTGTGGGGCAATAATATATGAAGTACATGAGAAATTTATACAGAAAACGTACTTACATAACTCTGTAATAATTTTTTACGAATGTTATTTAATTTTTAAGGCCCTCTGTGCAAAAAATGGGTGTTGTAATGAAAGAAACCATGATCTAATTCATATTTAATACATGGTAGTATTTTTAATAGTTTTATTTGAACTAGTACCTCATAAAAATATTCAGAGAACTTATTTCGTGGTGCCTACATGATCATTAAGCAAATTTAATGCACTGAAAGTAATTGTATAAAGAAATTTTGCCTGTTGCTTGAATCTGTAAAGTAAGCTAACATAAAAGAAAGTTCTAAGCGAACTACAGATTCCAGGAAATCATTTGTATAGAATAAGTAAAAGCATTATTTTTTTTTCTTCAGTGTTAAATATTTTATTGTATTATAAGGCTAGAGATGGTTTTGAAAGACTCGATAAATCCCTATGAGACATGACAGCCAGATGCCACATACCCTGTCCTAAAGAGGCTAAACATCAGCAGGTGCTTCCATTGTTTCACTGCACCATGGTGCTTTTAAACACGCTTCTCTTTTCTTCGTCTTCCTCACACCTCTTATGCCCAGTGATCGGTGTCTTTTAACCACTATAAAGATTTTTTTTTTTCACTTTTACAATTGTTTCCCGAGACTTTTTCTTTAAAGATTAGGAGAGATTTTTTGAACTGGATGAGTCACACATCGCATTATTTCAGTCCACCATCAGGTTCCATACTGAATAAGATAATAGGCTAGGAGCAAAGAGTGAAATATAAACGACGTCCTCCAGTTAAAGTGTTTAACATTCTCAGTGTTTCTGTGTGTCATCTATTTATTCTTCATCATGCCTTCCTAAATTCTCTTGAAGGATTTCTCAGCGTCATTCATGGATGCGTTTCTTAAAACTTAATTGGTCTGAAAATATGTCCTACAACATGATGTCTTATTCTAGGATGTCGTCTGTCTTTAACTAAACTGCCATCTAATGTTAGTAGTTGATCTTTCAGTTTACACTGCACTCGTGTAACTTTTTTTATTTGTATATATTTTTTAACAAATGGCAGACGCTGGGCAATGATTTGAATGTTCCTTTTTTTAGGCCCTTTAGCGTGCCACACACATTCGTATGTCACCACTTCGCCTTATTCATCGGTGAATAAGGCGAAGTGGTGACATACGAATGTGTGTGGCACGCTAAAGAGCCTAAAAAAAGGAACATTCAAATCATTGCCCAGCGTCTGCCATTTGTTAAAAAAATACATATAAATAAAAAAAGTTACACGAGTGCAGCGTAAACTGAAAGATCACCTACTAACATTAGATGGCAGTTTAGTTAAAGACAGACGACATCCTAGAATTAGACATCATGTTGAAGGCCATATTTTCAGATCAATTAAGTTTTAAGAAACGAATCCATGAATGACGCTGAGAAATCCTTCAAGAGAATTTAGGAAGGCATGATGAAGAATAAATAGATGACACAGAGAAACACTGAGAATGTTAAACACTTTAATTGGAGGACGTCGTTTATACTTCACTCTTGCTCCTAGCCTATTATATTATTCACTATGGAACCTGATGGTGGACTGAATGAATGCGATGTGACTCATCCAGTTCAAAAAATCTCTCCTAATCTTGAAAAAGTCTCGGGAAACAATTGTAAAAGTGAAAAAAAATCTTTATAGTGGTTAAAAGACACCGATCACTGGGCATAAGAGGTGTGAGGGAGACGAAGAAAAGGGAAGCGTGTTTAAAAGCACCATGGTGCAGTGAAACAATGGAAGCACCTGCTGATGTTTAGCCTCTTTAGGACAGGGTATGTGGCATCTGGCTGTCATGTCTCATAGGGATTTATCGAGTCTTTCAAAACCATCTCTAGCCTTATAATACAATAAAATACTTAACACTGAAGAAAAAAAAATTATGCTTTTACTTACGCTATACAAATGATTTCCTGGAATCTGTAGTTTGCTTAGAACTTTCTTTAATGTTAGCTTACTTTACAGAGTCAAGCAACAGGCACAAATTTCGTTATGCAATTACTTTCAGTGCATTAAATTTGCTTAATAATCATGTAGGCACCACGAAATAAGTTCTCTGAATATTTTTATGAGGTACTAGTTCAAATATAACTATTAAAAATACTACCATGTATTAAAAAAATAAGAATTAGATCATGGTTTCTTTCATTACAACACCCATTTTTTGCACAGAAAACCTTGAAAATTACATAACATTCGTAAAAATTATTACAGAGTTATGTAAGTACGTTTTCTGAATAAATTTCTCATGTACTTCATATATTATTGCCCCACAACACATCAGTTATACAATTAATGATGCAGGAAAGTCAGTAGCCACATACATCTTGTCTCTTCCACCACTCCAGGAAAAATGGTGGACGTGTGGTGAGACATGACAGCCAATGAGGAAGAGTAAGTTAAAATCTTGTGCTAACTACAGGACCAGCAAGGTTGCGAGTTTTGCGAAATGCCAAAAGTACTGTACATAATCATACAGTACCTGGTGTGCTGCTCTTGGCTACCTAAAATGTTAAAGCGCACAGTAATTAGCTCAGGGTATCTCAGGGTAATTCTGGTATTATATTTCAGCTAATGCCACACCAGGTTGCTTGGCTGAAAGTGAATATACGAGCCCAAGAATGCCCTGTTTCCATTAGTCCTCCCATGGCTGGAATATCACTAAATTCTGTTCACAATGGCTTAATACGACTTAATTCAGCTGAGAGCAAGTGATAAGAGTCATAACAATCAGAACAGCTCTGATATAATTATCCAGTTAATGTCACCTGACAGCACGCATTAGATAACTGAGCTTATAATAATTTTGTGATAACTAAGTCTCATTTCTGCAACTGACTTTGCTCTTCCCGGACATTTCAACCCTCATTTCCAACCACTAGTGTAGGAAACACAGTGCTGTCTTGGTTGCAGCCCCTTTACTTCCATGTTCACCTTCTGCTCCTTTCCACAGCTATGAACTCACTGGTGTCCAGGGTTCCTTAGAAAGGATTAGCATTGGCATATTCAAAGGTTGATAGAGGGAGGTACCTCAGGAGACAGACCAATGAGCTTCGTGATGATGAGCCGATACGGAGGGGCGGTATTTCTGCTAGGTACCCTTCCATCAAATTCCTCCACACAGGATCCTTGGGCACTGTTTGGCCAATGTACCTGCAAACCTCTCCACTGCCTTTTTCCTTCTCCTCCACTAGCTTGTCCAGCACTTAATTACTACGTTTTAGTTCTTGTTCATCGAACTACCAAGTTCCTTGAAGGAGTTAATCTTATTTCTGTCAGTTATCGCATCTTCATTAAAATTAGGCTAAGTTAGACAGGTTAGAATCGTTAAGTTTCGCTAAGCTTGGTTAGGTCACTTCCTTTTCAGGTAGATGTATTGGACGATGCTAGAAGCTGAGGAAGTACTCCTTGTTCTATTATACCTTAATGAAGATCTGCAACAAAAAAGTTGGAAAGGATCCTAGAAGTCTTCCAACAGTGGCAAAAAGCACACCAGAGAAATTGACAATGATGAACAAAAGCTGAACATATACATATGTTTGATTCATGGAGGGACTGTGTGCCAGGATGTGAATGAGTGTGCGTAATCAATACATGCGAATATATTTTATTAGAAAAATTTTACTTTCATTATTTTTGTAATTTTTGTAAGATGTTTCACGTTTTATAGGAAAGGAAATGCAACGATAATTACTATTTTTTCCCCGGGAAATAATTATATAAAATTTTATTACCACCATCCCAGCGGAGAAACCACAGTCCTGCCTTTGCCTTTCCCAACTGTCTCCCTCAGTCTTTTCTCCATGCAGCGGTAAAAGGATTCTGTGTATGGTGAATGAAATATTACGTTCTGTTCACTCTGACTTCTCTTCCCCTCTCATCCACTCCCTCCCTTCCATTAATTTGACATATAGTCTCTGTCACTCACAGGCGCGGTTTTGCAAGGGATGCAGGAAGATGTTAACCCTTTCACTGTGACAGCGACTTCTATATTTCATTTTACATAACGCCAGATGATTCTAGTGGCTATAGGAGAGGTCTTCCTCATTTAGACAATCACTGGTCCTTCCTCCTTCGGAAGGGCTGCAAGATAATGATAAAGCTTTCGCTGTGGTAACGGTTTTTACATTTAATTCTAGCTAATGATGCACAATTTTAAAAGCATTTGGGAGGAGTTACAGTACTGAAATGGATATTGCAGGCCTTGTCTGACCTACATGGCTCCCAGTATCTGAGTTGAAATGAAGTCAGTCGAGAGGAGAAGAACTAAACAAACAAACAAAAAAAAGGAGTGCAATACCCACGCCCGCCAACCGAGTCTTAGGAACCGAATCTTTCACTTTGCTTCTGCGGCTATCAGATTACTCTCAAAACCAAATTAGTTCATTTCTTGCCGTATATTGCCCAAATCCTTCCACCAACATTGGTTCCAAATCAGATCAAAACTGTTTCAGTTGACATTGGATTGACCTATGACCTTCGGTCTTTCCCTGATAATCTTGGTCTTCAAATAACTAATTTCAAATAGAATCTCTGTATGCTCACAACCTGGGCTATTCCGCATAGGTTAGTCCCCATCCCAGATTACAAGCTGTTCAAACTCGACCTGGCCATAGTACACCTGCCAATTAACATATTGTCCTATCAGGCACTAAAAAGGTCAACCTGTTTGGTGATTCTCTTCTCTATCTATCTGTTGCAAGGCCAAAATCCCGTAAGGGGTGGCCACATGCTCAGATCGCCTCACATGTCGCCCCGTCCCCCATCATTTCACTAATTTGCTTGACTCACACCGACTCCTCTCTCATATGCCTCTCCTACTCTGACTTTCTCCATCTCATCCTTGGCCTCCCCTCCCTCTCCCCCTCTCTTCTACCTCACTCACATACTCTTCCTCAGTTATGTATCTCGCTCTCCATCCTCTATATCACATGGTCAAATCAGCCCTAACTCTTTCCATCACATCCCACATCCACACCACAACGCTCTCCTCCCTTATTTGTCAGTTTTGTCTCTCCATGCAACCTCCACAGGCCTCCTTCAAATAGCTTATTTCCACTGCTTTCGAGTCTTGACTTGTGTCCCTTCCAACTAAGGTCCACGCTTAACTTCCATATGTTAGAGTTTGTATCACAATGCTGTAATGCAACGACTTTTTTTTTTTTACACTCCCAAGCTCCTTCCATGTTTCTTATCACTGCCTTTCAAAGGAACCAGCAACCTTTAACTCCCTTGTTGTACCCTTTCAAGTACTTCTCGCCTCCAAACTTCCCTCCAGAGGACAGAGGTCTAGTTGTGACATTTATTATTTTTTCCCATTGCTTCATAAGTTAATGGTATAATATCAATGATTTTTTGTCTGAAGCTGAGAAAAAATGCCCTTCTGTTATAGATATAGACAAAACAAATGACGAAAACATTTTATCATGTTAATTTAAAAAGTTTATGATGGCATGTCATTCGTCACAATTTACCCAGTCAGATACAGGAGCAACTTGTGAGCACCCCCGGGGTAATTGGTGTGTTCATGTTATAGAACTCAAATTATGTCTATGAATTATTATATTGTCAATTACACATGTGAATACGGGGGTAGTGGCATATGGAATGTATTGTAAGTAAAGATTAAATTATATTACTATCATACATTCAGTCATTGCTATCACAACCTTTGTCATTAACTGAAACATTCAGTTAGTGCAACTATCATTCCATTACTCCCCCACCGTCTCCTTTTCACTCATTTGTTCCCATTTTCACTATCTTATAGATAGATAGAGACAGAGAAAAATACATAACTAGCTTAACGTTTGTGGACAGACTGATTGAAGTGATATAGATATACAGATCAAAGGAATAACTTGATGGTTTGAGACAGACAGATAGATATAGTTAGATATATTAAATAAAATAGATAAGGAGGAGATAAGATGCTCAGACTGACAGATAACGACTGACAGATAAACACGAGACACCGCCTAGATCAACATAAATATTACGCTTTACCAATACAGTTCATTCCCTTTATATTACTTTTAGCATTACACTAATACTGATCTTTGACATTTTATATGAATTATTTTCCATGGCTCGTTTGACTACTGCCTCCATATTTAATCTGTTTTCCATGGGTTATTCCAGGCATGGATTTAAGTGATTACCTGAGAATATTAATAATTTAGTACAGTTGTTATAGAATGAATTAATTGATACTATAAAAACTAACCCATTTAACAAAATTAACACTGAGTGTTCTGTACACCTGGCCATTTTTTATATTTATAAAATAACGCCATACCACTCAAATACCTTTGCTAATTTCATAGCCTTTTCACATATATGGATCCACGCCGATAATAAACTCAATCAACATGCATCAACAATAATGACTTTCATATGGCTTAAAATAACTTTAGACTTACAAGGAAAAAAAATTGACAGTTTAAAAAATCTATTTTTTCCCTTAGCATCCAATACTCAAGCCTTCAAGTTGTCACTTCATTTATACCTTTGCATGAATGCTGCACTAACATGGCAACGACCACTTCCTGATCCTATAGACTAATTATGTAGATCATTGAGCGTGTAACAACCTGGACGTGCTATTTCAACTAGACCCGGTCTCCTCGAGCTCATCACACTACCCAGGTAGCTTAAACCCACTCACATTTTCCAATTCTACTATTCATCCAACTTCACTGTCCATCCATTGACTTCATTTCTTTCAGTAATGACCATAACTTTACTCATTCCTACACTGATCTTTAGATTCCATTTCTGTAAACACTCTTTAAACTCATTCACCAAACCTTGCAGTTCCCTTTCATTTAACAACACAGTATCTGCAAACAAGCAGTACAGGGAGTTTCCAAACGCTATCATCTCTCATTAGGACCACTCAACATCTGTTGCCCTACCTTTTGTCCTCTTTTATAACCCCATCCATATACTGATTGAAAAACCATGGGACATGACATCCATGTTTCAAACCAACCTTCAAATAAGAAAAATTCACTTAGTTCACTGTCCACCCGCACTGACTGCCTTAGCACCCTGATACGCCTCACTCGTCATTCAACAACTTCCTATTTACTCCCATATAATTTCCCAATGTTTCACATTCCTTGTCTGTCCACCCCCTGTCATATGCTTTCTCCAAAGCCATGAAGGCCTCATACAACTTCTTTCCCTTCGCTACAGACTTTTCAGGCAAAAGATCTAAGGATGAATATCTGATCTACCACAACTGCTTCCCTTCCCTAAAACACTCCCTGTTTCTCTGCAACTAATTCCTCTGTTTTCTTAACTCTGTCAATACTCCTATTACACTAAGAAGACAAGAAGTGCCCCGTTGATTACACATACACTTCGTTTTCCCCCTTTCCTTTCTACAGGGGAATAATAATGCCTGGAATTCCAATCCTCTGGGGCTTCTACGTTCCTCCCATGCCAATCTGCATATCCTCCATACCCATTCTACTACCACCTCTCCCCCATGGTTCAAACTTCATTTCACCGCACTTCAAGTCTAGTTCCTGGGGCCTTCACCATTTTGACTTTCTTCATTGCATCCACTATCTCCATCCTACTAATTTCATACTCTTTTCTCCACATCCCTACTTCTGAGTCATTTCCCAGCTACTTTTACTCGCACATTACATTCATTATCTCTTTTTAACAGTCCCTGACAGTGTTCTCTTTCCATCTGCTCACTTATTTCTGCTTATCCACTAGTAATCTACCATTTTTATCTTTCACTCCCTGACTAACCGCATTATCACCCTGCCTATAAGTCTCTTTACACCGTTCCAGAACATTTTCTTACATTCCCTCCACTTTACACTCAAATTCCTTCCAAATTCCTCGTCTTCTCTCTTCTTTCTCTCTCTTACCAATCCTTTCATCTCTCTTCCTTTCTGTGTCATCATTCTCTTCTCTTCCGCCCCTCCAACATCCTCCACGCTTCCCTGCTTCCCATCCACTAACTGGATGCTTTTTTCTTTATTGCCACAATTTGTCTCACCTCATCATTCCACCACACTGTTCATTTGCACCTCCTTTCGTCTTCTCTTAACACACACAGCACCTCACATGCTGCACAGTTTTCTTCCAGTGAACATCTTGCACACATCTTCCACATCTCCCATCTGCTCTAGATCATATTTGCACCCAATCGCTCCTCCACTCCTCGCTTATAATCTGCCTATTTTTCTGCATCTTCCTTTGCAACATTTCTACCCTCCTTGTATGAACTACTTCCTCTTGTCCCTCCCTCCTATTCCTCCACATTGACATTTGAACCTTGACTTTCACCACCACCAAGTGATGGTCAGAAAGTCCACTCCTTCAACCTCTGCATACTCTTGCATTCATTACTTTTCTCCTTCATCATTTACACAAAGAAGATAGTCATTGCTTTCACGTTCATTGAGTTTACACCCACCCCTTCTCATCACTCACCACGGATATATGTGGATCGTTTTGTTGCCTAAAGAGGGTATTGCCTATCCCCACCCCCTTCCCTGCACCGATGCCCACTAGAACATTGCCATTCTCATCCACTTTTGTGGGCCACTCCCCACTCACCAACCCTACTCACATCCACCTTCACATTCTCTACTTTTCCATTCATATCTTCAATCAAAAACACTTTCTAACTATCAAACTTTTTCATGCACACTTCTACATTTGCCCAGAACTCTTCTTTCAATCTACTTGCATGATCTTGTGCACACACACACACACACACACACACACACACACACACACACACACACACACACATCCCTCGTCCTACTTGCACAATCTTACCCACACAGTTCTTGCGCCTAACTGATCCACTAGTCTCCTATATTCTCCTTCCACTGTCTCTTGAACACAACCGACTGCTCCTTCGTTTGCTCTCTCACTCTCACCTACTCCCGCACAAATGCCTCATCCATTCCTACCCACTCTCTCACCCTCTCACACCTCACCATTTAGGCTCAGTTATTCCACATATATTACATTTTTGCACCCTCAAACATCTGGACGATTCTCTCTCATTTTCCCCCTCATCATTCGCACCCCATACGTTCCACATCGCAATCAGTACCGTGTCCTTTGTTCGGTCCTTGATCGTCACCTGTTGGTCAGTCCTTGTCCGAGGCTTTTTGTTTTGAATTTTTAGTCAGTTGTTTTCCGGGGGGGTAAGCTTATCCGTCCACCAATACTTGTTGACCGTAGGGAACATGTGTTAGTAGGTTATAAGATTACCACTCATCGTTGTAAATGATTTCCTGGGTCACGAGAAAATCATTTGGCTTCCCACTAAGTGTAGAGCTACCCTAAAATTGAGTACCGCTACGCTAAGTGGGTTGATGATGGGCGCCCCCATCTGCCGAATTATATCGGCCAGATAAAGCTACAATGTTTTTCTTTATTTCCTTCTCATACGACATATGAGTCGATCTTTTATTTACCTGTTAACTTGACAAGTACCTTATCCTTCTTAAAATTGAATCCCTCGTATTTATCTGACCTTTGACTCTCCCATCAAATTTACGTTTCAAAATTAGAACAGAAGCGGGTTGCCCACTGACCCTGACTTCGGACCTTTTCCTGTATGCTTGAATTTTGAATGGCACGAACAGAATTTTACTTCTGTACTAAACACAAGCCTTCCACAAAGTTTACACTGGATGAAAACTGTTTAAGGCGGCCATCCCGTGGTACAATTGTAAAGCCTTTGACCTGCACTTTTTGCAAAATTAATAGGGCCGTCCCTTGGTTGATCATCAGCTTCGCCCACCATTTTGATACAGGTAAAATCTAAACTATTTTAGTTGCTTTGTAATCGCACTGAAACACGAATAAAAATTGCCCTTTACTTGCGACCATAACCTTTAACAGATTATTTTCATTATTAGATCCCTATGTTTTTCCACTACCCCTAACACTTCCACTGTGATTGACTGAAATCAGATAAAAACTATTTACATTGCTCTTGCTTATGAATATGGTTTGTATCATTTCGTGAAACCTTGACACTAAACTGATGCTTAAAATCTATTCGCTTTTATCCTCACCCTGTCCTCAACCGTTCCATAATGTTTGGTCAAAACGGGATAACAACTGCATACATTAAACATTATCCTGTGACCTAGACCTTTTAGAGCTTTTTGCAAAAATAAATAAATAAATAAATAAAAATAAAAATTGGTGACCCTCGATCTTTCCAGTATGTTTCGTTGAAATCGAATTAGATTTATTGTGAGGTACTTTTATACACACACACACACACACACACACACACACACACACACACATACACACACACACACACACACACACACACACACACACACACACACACACACACACGGGTCTCTGACCTTGTCCTGTGGCCTTAACCTAGTCAGAGTGTTCACTAAAAAAAAAAAAAAAAAAAAAAAAAACAGGCTCACTTTATTGTTGGCCTTGCCCTCGTCGTTTTCCTCCAAGTCTGATCAAAATTGCATGAAAAATGTCAAAACTGGTTTTGTAGGATTTACATTTGATCTGGTCATGTAAAATTAAACTGTGGCTTTTGTTGTGAAGATAAGTAAGTGTATAAATATGGAAATAAATATAAATAAATAATATTAAATATTAATAAATAAAGGAAAAAGCTTTGTTTTTTTGCTGACACTCGACCATTCTGTTAAGTTTGGGTAGACTCAGACAAAAACTGTTTGAGTTATTTTGTCACACACACACACACACACACACACACACACACACACACACACACACACACACACACACACATATGCCGCTTAGATAATTCCGGCAACACACGGTTTCGCATCGCGATCACCATCGTAAAAATATGTGATTGAAGAATTTAACCCCTTCGTGTGTTGCACCAGGGAACTCGAGTGAATTTAGGAGACTCCCCAAATGTGAGGAAATACAGTAGATGGACCATTCCTTGAATGGCGTGTCAAAAGGCAGGCTCACCCCAAATTCGCGCCACTTTTTTTTTAGATAAAATAAAAAAAGAAAAGGAATA